>NW_027495652.1:0-207313 GCF_021521415.1 Bidens hawaiensis
ATCTTAGAAAATATTTTTTAAAAGAACACTTGTCCTTTGGATAAAATACAAGGTTAAACATTAATCTCAAAATATGCTACCAAGAGCTTTTGCTTTCTCCCTCAACAAAAACTTTTGCACCTTTCCTGTTGAGGTTCTCGGCAAGTCTTCAAAAATAACGGTTTTAGGAGCTGTAGGGGTATGGTACTAAACCCGGCTTATGACCTTAATTTATTATGTTTGGCTTATTTTATTATATGGACTAATACAATATTATTGGGCTGAGGGGGTTTTGTGGAGGTAACCCTAACTGGGCTAGGCCCATTAGGGTACCATGATGGTAGCCATGAGCCTCTCTATATAAGGAGGTCTCCACCTTCTTATTAAGGAGTCAGGCTCAGTAAGAGCTGCCATCATATCATTTTTGTGTCTGTAAACAAGAGATCCTCGAGATTTCTTAGCAGTCACCTCCACACCCCCAAAAAGCCATTGCAGATCTCAAGCTAGCCGGAGAAGAAGATCAAGGCGCAGCTCGTTCATCCCGAAGACCCGGGAACATCGTCATGGATCAGGTCAGATTCATCTCATGTTTCTACATTGGCGCCATCCGTGGGACGGCAACGAGCTACCCTTCGATTTTCGTCTCGGTTCTCGGATCTGTTCATCCATTATTCATATCTGTTCATCCATTTTCTCCCAAGAAAAATCCAGATCTGGAAGTTTACAGAAAGATGCTTCAAGACTTGTTCTATTAAAGCTCAAAAAGATCCATAGATCTAAAAGATGCTTCCAGATCTGTGTTTCTGGAGTGACGCAGATCTGCGTTCACACGCAATGGGCGTCGGATCCAAATCTGATTTTTCAGTGTTTAATGCTGGAATAAGTTCTAGATCTATGGCCACAAAGCAAAAATTGGAAGCAAAAAGGATTGCACAGAAGAATAACAGGCTGTGTACATCGGTGCTCCTCCATCACCACTAAAGCAACTAAAGTTAACAGTCTCGGAGAAACTCCGCCACCGCGGAAACCACCATGTGGGTTTTGCGCAAAAGACTGCCACCATGTGGGTTTTGCGCAGAAGACCGCCACCATGCATGCTCGCCAGCGGGTCACCATTCCGCCGACATGCGTGAGCGCCCGCGGAAACCACCATGTGGGTTTTGCGCAAAAGACTGCCACCGTGCATGTTCGCCAGCGGGTCACCATTCTGCCACCATGCACGCGCGCTCGCGGATCCTCACTCCGCAGCCATGCATGCGCGCCCGCGGAAACCGCCATGTGAGTTCGAAAAACGACTCCATGCTTTTGGCTTTACGTAGAAGACTCCAACGCCATGCATGTGCGCGCAACCCTCTACCATGCTTGTGCGCAACTCGCCGCTATGCATGCGCACGCAACTCTCCGCCATACACGCGCGCCCGCGAGTCACCACTCCGCCACCGTGCATGCGCACTGCCAAGGATCAAGCTTCACCACCATGCATGCACGCCCGCGAGTCACGACTCCGCCGCCATGCGTGTGCGAGCCTGATGTTAATTTTGCATACATGTTTCACACTTCCCTTTATTAATTTGAGCAATATGACAACATTGTATTGACATCAAACTAAAAATAAAACGAAGTAAAACATACATGCGCGAGCTTCAAGCTCAGACGCGTTGACGAGTTTTAACTCTAAAACGTCAGGGCCTTAGCCCGATAATATGAGCCTTAGCTCAAATTACTCATAGCATCCATCCTACGTATTGCGCAGCTGGACCATAAAATACCTAAGCACAACTAAGGCAAAGCACATGCCAAAGCATAGTTGTTAAGGTTTCAGGTCGGGGCCGCGCATGGGATTATAATAGATATAGGCAGAGTAACACATACTGACACGTAAAGGCTTAAAACTCATTCATAATTCCTTATAATAAATGCACGATAACGTCGTGCAAAAGAGGAATAATGAAATGCCAAGGCACGTGTCAGCATATTCAAAATATCGCAAAATAAATTGAAATATGACAACTGTTAAGGAGTAAGTAAAAATAATTTCCTTACAACCTTGTTCAAATTTCAATGTGTAAGCATACCTTATAGCACACGCGCGCGCCATCACGCATGCGCCACCGCGGTTCGATACACCGCCACCACGCATGCGCCACCGCGGTTCGATACACCGCCACCACGCATGCGCCACCGCGGTTCGATACACCGCCATCACGCATGCGCCACCGCGATTCAATACTTCGCCACCACGCATGCGCCACCGCGGTTCGGTACATCGCCATGAAGCAGCAGTGTGTCGCCGCGGATCACGATGCGCCGTCACGGTCAATACTCCGCCACCATACATGCGCACAGTCGCGGATTAACATTCCGTCAACATTCACACGTGCCACGACAAGTGAACCTCGCCACCGCGTAATGTCATTGCGCCACCACGCGTACACGCCACCACGGGTAACCATCTGGCCGCCATGATGCATGCCACCATGCATGAGTTTCACCGCTATGAAGCAGCAGCACGCCATCACGTATGCGCGCTGGCGCCGAGCACACGAAAGGTCTGAACGTCTCTGATGCATGTCAACACCAACCAACCACATGCATTGACGATTTCATTTTAACCAAAGGGATGGAATTTCGCGCAATGCGCGTACAAGAAGAGAAAAAGAAAAAAACAAGCCCTATTAAAAAAGCAAACTATTAAGTCTAATATCTATCTTACCTCGCTCGCGCGAGACAAGACACACATTAGACTGGGGGGCTTGAAGGGGTATGCACCCGCCTTAACATCGAACGGGGCGGGTCAACCTACAAGATATAGATAAGAGGCTTTAAATCAGGATGTTATGAAGACACAAAGCCAAAACCTATGCGCGTGGTGCATATCACATGCTCACGCATCGCATCTGTGCGTGGCACATCACATGTTCACGCGTCACATATGCTCAGGCATCACATGCTCACGCGTATCACATCTGCGCGTGGCGCATATCACATGCTCACGCATCACATATGCTCACGCATCACATATGCTCACGCATATCACATCTGCGCGTGGCGCATATCACATATGCTCACGCATCACATGCTTGAAATCAGGATGTCAAGACAAAGCCAAAACCTATGCGCGTGGTGCATATCACATATGCTCGCGCATAACACATCTGTGCGTGGCGCATATCATATATGCTCACGCATCACATATGCTCACGCATCACATATGCTCACGCATATCATATATGCTCACGCATCACATATGCTCACGCATCACATATGCTCACGCATATCACATCTGCGCGTGAGAATAAAGAGGACCTCGCGCATCCCCAGGATAAGCGCATATCACATATGCACAACCAACCACGTCCCTATCCAAATCAGGATAAGGACAACCATGATTGTGCTCATCAGACAACCTTCCAGAAGGTATCTTTTAAGGAATAAAGAATATGCCGATGTTGACAGCTGCCAATGAAGGGTGGACAACTCAGCAAAGCCCATGTGCCACCACGTGATGGCAGATGGGTCAGGTGAAATACCTTGGTCAGAGAATAATCAATGAAAAAGCACCAGGTGTCGCAAGTACACGTGGCGCGAAGCGATAGGAGGAGGCCAAAAAGGCCCTAATTGGGTCTGAGCCCAATCATTGGAAACCCTAATACTATAAATACCACACCACCTCCACAGGTGGAGCCAGGCAAGAAAATATATTCTAAGTCCTTTACTCATTTACACAGCACACCGCCATCATACTTGCGGATCACCACTACGCAATCACGTCACAAAAGAACACTGCGCCACATGCGTGGGCGTCGTCGCGGAACAACACCGCGTCATAATGGATGGGCGCCTCCAAAAGTTTGGTTTCGTACATCCGCATCACTGTTCAAGTGGGAGGATGACTCCATACCTTGGTTCTATGCAAAGACTCCACTGCCATGCACGCGCGCCCGCGAGTCATCACTCCGCCGCCATGCATGCACCCACGGATCACTCCGACGCCATGCAAGTGCGCTGCGGACGAACTCTCCCAGCCATGCATGTGCCACATCGGAGGAACACCCCGACGCCATGCATGCGCAGTGCTGAGGGTCAAGACTAACGCCATGAATGCGTGCTCAACTCGCCGCCATACATGCGCGCTCAACTCGCCGCCATGCATGCGCGCTCAACTTTCAGCCGCCATGCATGCGCGCCCGCGGATCACCACTCCGCCGCCATGCATACGCGACCTTGGATCACCACTCTGCCCCCATGTATGCGCGCACCGCAGGTTAACACTTCGTTAGACCAAGACCGATCACTAAAGAACGCATACATCTTCGCAACGCAACTTTTTAA
This sequence comes from Bidens hawaiensis, assembly GCF_021521415.1. Taxonomy (NCBI): domain Eukaryota; kingdom Viridiplantae; phylum Streptophyta; class Magnoliopsida; order Asterales; family Asteraceae; genus Bidens; species Bidens hawaiensis. The sequence continues at coordinate 4,312 of NW_027495652.1, forward strand.
AATCGGAAGACTGGGGCGGAGGTCTTATTCTGCTCCGACACGTATAACAAGAAAACCTTCCTCAATATGAAAGAATTCTCGAGTCAGAGGCACGGAACACTCATGTCGGAAGCGTGGAATTCTCATGGCAAAGCAAAAACAATCCTCGCGGCCAAATCCCAGAACGCTAACAATAGCACATGCTTGGTTACAAATTCCTCAAGTAAGCGAATTACTTCACAAGTTTTTTACAAAACCTAAAACTTTTTTCCTATATTGATTTTGGTTTAACAATCAAAATAAAACAAAATGAAAAGTATGAGTATATAAGATTTGCATGAAATGGCACAAAAATTGTGCTTATATTAATGCAGAACACACAGCTATACACCAAACACTAGGTTGGGCACACCTCATAATTTGCCTAAGGATGGAAGACATCCTAATCATAGGTTGGGAATCCTCATAAACCCATACGGCTACACGCCATACTTAAAGGTTGGGAACCCTCATAAACCCAAACGGCCACGCGCCAATTTTATATGTTTTTGCAAGTTCGGCTACGAGCCGCACAAGCACCTATGACATTATTATTATTATCTGGCCGTTTGTGCCTCCATTATTATTTTGAAAACAAGCCGGGATAGTCATCCCGCGTAGAAGAGGCCCCTGTGGGCCAGTCATTATCAGCATATTATAGCTAAAAAGCCGCAAGCTTCATTATTTTTATAGCTCGTAAGCTGCCTCGCGCGCAAGTCGCATTACATTATTATCGAGATGCGCACTCTATCTTTTATCTGGCCCCGCGCCACTATTGTTATGATGCGTGCTATATCTTATTCATGCCAATACACCATCATTACTTTATAGAGAAATCATTCGCTTCATGTCAATGATTTCATCCCTGCTGTACATGCATGTGCCTCAGGCAGTGTAGAGAAATCATTAGCTTCTAGTCTTTGCTTCACATCAGTGTATAACGACTTCATTATTTTATAGCTCGTAAGTCGCCTCACGCGCAAGCTTCATTACTTTATAGCTCGTAAGTCGCCTCGCGCGCAAGCTTCATTATTTTTATAGCTCGTAAGCTGCCTCGCGCGCAAGCTTCATTATTTTTATAGCTCGCAAGCTGCCTCGCACGCAAGTCGCATTACATTATTATCGAGATGCGCACTCTATCTTTTATCAGGCCCCTCGCCACTATTGTTATGATGCGTGCTATATCTTATTCATGCCAGTGCACCATCATTGTCATAAGGATCACAACATGTCACCATCATGGAGAAAACCTCTCAAAACTCAAAGACAATAAAAACAAGGCCAAAGAAAGGGGAAAAAACCGCCTCATATCCTAACACACCTTATGAAGTCCAGCGCTCCACCTAAACGCTTGCACGCCTAGGAGCACCACTGGACTTGGGGGGCTTGTAGGGGTATGGTACTAAACCCGGCTTACGACCTTAATTTATTATGTTTGGCTTATTTTATTATATGGACTAATACAATATTATTGGGCTGAGGGGGTTTTGTGGAGGTAACCCTAACTGGGCTAGGTCCATTAGGGTACCATGATGGTAGCCATGAGCCTCTCTATATAAGGAGGTCTCCACCTTCTTATTAAGGAGTCAGGCTCAGTAAGAGCTGCCATCATATCATTTTTGTGTCTGTAAACAAGAGATCCTCGAGATTTCTTAGCAGTCACCTCCACACCCCCAAAAAGCCATTGCAGATCTCAAGCTAGCCGGAGAAGAAGATCAAGGCGCAGCTCGTTCATCCCGAAGACCCGGTAACATCGTCATGGATCAGGTCAGATTCATCTCATGTTTCTACAGGAGCCATATAGCGCGGCATACGGTCACGACAATAATCAATGAGATCCTGACCATCAACGCTAAAACCATCTTTGAGTTTCACAAATGCACACGGAGTTTGACCCCAGTGGTTATCCGGTCGGGCCACCACTGCGACCTCAAGAACCGCAGGGTGACTATAAATAACGGTTTCAACCTCGACCGTGCTTATGTTTTCCCCTCCCGATATTATTATATCCTTTGACCGATCCTTGACTTCTATATACCCGTCCGGATGTTTGACCGCCAAGTCACCACTTTGAAACCACCCACCCGAAAACGCTTCTTCTGTAGCTTTCATATCCTTCAAGTACCCGCTCATAACCGTATTCCCCCGAAACATAATCTCCCCTATCGACTTCCAGTCACACTCGACGCTCTCCATTGTGATCGGGTCTTTCACGTCTACCGCTTCCAACCCCATATGCCTCACTCCCTGTCGCGTTTTGAGCTTCAACCGTTCTTCGGTCTGTAACGAGTCCCACTCGGGCTACCACAAACAGAACGTCCCGGGCCCGTACGTTTCCGTGAGCCCGTACAAGTGTGACACACCAAACCCTAACTCCTCCATCCGCGAGAGGATTAACGGTGGTGGCGGTGCACCGCCCGTCATAATCTCGACTCGGTGTGGTAGCGGTTTCCGGTCCGCGACCGGAGAGTTCATAATCATGTTTAGGACGGTTGGCGCCCCGCTCATATGTGTAACCTTATGTCGAGCTATGTTATCAAATATGTGTCTAGGATCACATCTCCTAATGCATATGTTAGTACCCCCAATAGCCGCCAGGCCCCACGTGAGGCACCACCCGTTGCAGTGAAACATGGGCACGGACCACGTACCATTCCATGCATGAAAACAGTAGCGATTGCGTTTAAATACGCGCCACGGTGGCTATAAACCACCCCTTTGGGCCTCGAAGTCGTGCCCGAAGTGTAGTTTAAACTAATCGGACCACATTCATCGGTTGGTCGGATTACGTTAAAACTCGTGACTCCTCCGCCAATCAAGGTTTCGTATTCGTAAGCGTTAACGTTGTTTGGATGATCAGACGGTTCAAATTCGTCGGTGATAGTGACAATGAGAGGGGGTTTTGTGAGATGATTGAGTGCGGTTAAAGCAGTGTCGAGAAATTGATGATCTACGAAGAGGATTTTGGTTTCGGAGTGAGTCAGAATGCATGTTGGAATCATGGCGGGTGTTGAGAGTGCAGAGGACGCCGCCGGCCATCGGAACGGCGAAATGGAGCTCTTGCATCGCCGGAATGTTTGGGGCCAGGGTGGCTACCTGCATTAATATTAATCATTTTTATTATTAAAACAATGACGTGAAAATTAACACAATAGTTTAGTTTAATGCATCCAATAATTTTTTAGAGGATTAAGCAACTTTAATAGACGTTAACATGCTAAACGTATTAATAATTACTTTAATTCAAAAGTTATAGTATAATAATACTTACACTAGTTGTTAACTTAAAAACTCTAATTATTTATACACTTATCATAACTAGCTGAGTGTCCGCGCAATGCAGCGGGGGTGTGGACGCAACTCGACATTGAACGTATAGTATGTGTCAGTAGATACGCCATCTGATGACAGTGTGCACATAGCCTGAAATTTGACATGTAACTCGTGCAAAGCCAGTTGCGTGTAATCGAAGATTGAACACGCGTAACCGGCCCGGAATGCACGTTACTAACATTAAAACATGCTTAACCAGCACCACGCGTGTAATTCATAACGATTACCAGTGCAGGGCGCTATGTTGAGCGTTTACCAAGATTTGGTTATGTGCGTTACGTGGTGCTTAACACGCGTTTATCGGCCCCAGTACATGTAAACAACGACATCTGCGTAACTGGTGACGAAAATCAAGAAGCAAACCTGAAATATAAAGTAATTTCAAATAAATCACTTTTGTAAACCAACCTGTTTTGGCCCTAAACCCGTTCCGACTTGACATCGGTCTGACCTGGCCCCTATCTACTCGAACCCGAACCAAATTAACCATTTTTCTTGTATCGACTTGTTCTGACCCTAATCCACTTTTACAAATGACCAAAGCTCACCCGAATCAACCTATTACCAGTTCTACACGGTAATCGCGTAACATGTTAAATTTTTAAAACTAAAAAACTATATCAATATCATACTCAAATTAAAGAGAATAAAATACTCGTTTTTATGATGTAGTTATTTTAAGAAATATTAACGTGTGAAAAGATATGGCCGTTAAAAAATCGATGGGTAGTTGGTTTTGAATTAGTGTGTAACTATTATCTAAATTTACAAAAAATGTAGTGAAGTTGAGGGACCAAAGTTATAAGTATATCTTAAAGGAATGAAAAGACTTATTTACCCTTAATTTTTATATTTTTGATGCATCGTGTGTTGTACATAAAGCATTGAGTTTGGTACCTCTTAAAATTTAAGAGGTCCCTCACTCATACTTTGTAGTATAGATAAGGGGATGTTTCGGATTCCTTATTTGGACCTCTTAATTTTTAAAATGCACCAAACTTGTTGCTTTTAATACAAACTATAATGAATAAGATTAAGATATTATAGGGGCAATTTTGTATTTTGACAATTTTGTCTTTAGCATAACCAAAATCATGTTACGATTTATCTTTAATTTATTAAAAAAGAATTACAAGTTTGGTCCCTTAACTTCAATCACATTTTGTTAATTTATATAATAGTTACATATATACCCATTATTTTAAACCAACCACCCCGACAACATTTAAACGTTTATAACTTTTTAACACGCTAATATTTTTTTTAAAACATTATACCATAAAAAAGAGTATTTTATTCTCTTTAATTTAAGTATGGTATTGCTATACTTTTTTCATTTTAAAAACTTAGCCTGTTACGTGATTACCATTAAAGACCGACAAATGAATCGGGCGGTTTCGGCCGTTCAGGTCATGGGTCTAAAAGGTTAAGGTTGGAATGAGTCGATACAAAAAAGGTTAATTTGGTTTGGGTCGGGGCATGTTTGGGTCGAAAGGAGTCAAGTCAAAACGAATTCCGGTAGAAAATTGTCAAGCGGAACGGGTTGCGGGTCAAGACGAATACAATGTTGCATTGCGTGCGCACCAACACCTGACTAAGCGTGCACAGTCGTTGTGGCGTGCTTACTAACACCGGTTAAGATTCCAATGCCGCAATACGAGCATACTATTGTCGGGTTACGCGCGTACTATTGTTACGTCACGCACATACAGAAACAGTAACACCAATTACGCATCCGATATCATGTTTACGTGCAACTCCGCCGCATCGCGCAGGCACGCTGCTAGAAGTTATAAAAGTGTAACTTATAGAAATTTTCCTCTCACAGTATAAGCAATCCTAAACACCTTATTACTTCTCAAAAAGTTTATAAGTTATAAGTTGATGAAAACAAGCAATCTCAACACCCCTTAAGAATCATTTGTATTTGATCAAGCGCTAATATACAAAGGCACAAGGGTGTATTCCATTTTTTACTCCTTTCTCACCTTTTAGTTTTAAATATTGCTATTTTGTAATCTTTTATTATAACTATAATAAAAGTTTTATAGATTTTTTCTTTTTTTTATATATAATGAAACGTTTTTAAAACTTTAACCAAAAACGTTTTTTTTTCCTATTTGAAAAAACATTTTTTTCCTATTTTAAGAAAACGTTTTACTTTTTTCCTATAATTGTTTTAGTTTTCCTAAAGAGTGTCTAATAAGAATAATTTCTTGGGATAATTTACATTAAAAAAAATCATGTTAAATTTTAATAAACAAAAAAGATTGAATAATATCTGATTTGGTCAATAAGTTTATTCTTTTCTCATGTGTTAATATCATGCTTTCGAACCTAACAAAAAGAATCAAATTGAATTATTATGATAAGACAAAAAATAAACAAAACTTTTTTTTATTGTTTTTAAAAAGAAGTTACATCATTATTCTTTAAAAAAGTTTTCTTTTAAATGTTTACAAATATAGAAAAAATTTAACTTCTTTATAAAAAAATTTACAAATATAGAAAAAAATTAACTTCTTAAAGAAAGAAATCGCCACAGTTTATCTTAGGAAGTTACAAAACTTTTTAGTTTTTTTACAAATATAGAAAAAATTTAATTTAGTTAAAAACACATTTTTTACCATTTAAATATAGTTTTTTTTTACTTATTTTCTAAAAATAAAACTATTTTAAAAGAAAACTTCAAAATGAAATGTGACAAATTTTGATTTATTTTTAAGGGATGAGTAGGAAACATTAAAACGGGTACGTTCCCAATGAAAACTATTAAATAAAGAGCTCGGTCAAAAATATTAAATAGATCTAATCATAAATTTATTATCATTTATCATTTATTATATTAAATATTATATTATAATACATCATAAATGAACCTTTATAATAATAAAAAAAGTACTTTCTTGATAAACTACTTTATATAAATTAATAACTTATCGTATGAAAAGAATTAAGGTGTAAACAATGTAAGAATAACGATTTTGAAAATAAAACAACAAATTTTTTTTATTAGTATTTTTATATACATAATTACTACTCACACCAAAATAATATATAATAAGATAAAAATATGGTGTACATACAAGTTATACACGTACATATATGGTAGAACTCGTAAACCAATAAAAACTTGGTTAAACTTTAAAAAAAAAAAACATAAACCGTCCCAGTTTTATATTTTCTCATTCGATGGAAGAATCTCACAACACATCAATGCTAAAGATCTTGATGGAAGACCAAGTCAAAAGTAAGGCTGAGGGGTGTGGGGCGCTAACCTGGGCGCGTGAGCCCCTCAGCTCACGCCCCCAGGCGCTAACCCCACACCACCGGGGCGCGAACGGGGCGCGAGCGCGAGCCCCCAGGCAGCCGTGAGTGTGGTCGCGGGAGAAGAGAGAGAAAGAGCCGTTGTGGAGGCAGGAAAGAGACGTTGAGCTCCAATATTTTAAAAAAAAAAACCTTAAAAACCTCTATATAATACCCCAAATTACTCTCATTTCAACCATATCAAAACACAATTTCACCTTACAAACTCCTATATAATATCCCAAACTCCTATATAATACCCAAAAATGTCTGGAAATTGGTACCCAAACCTAGATTCAGATTATATTGACGACGATTTATGGTCGTCACCAGACCAACCGATGTTTTATTCGGGGCCGCAAGAAACATCCGGCTTTCAACCATCCAACATACAACCGTCTCCTAACTTTGTTGTTCCAGAGACACAAGAATCACACGGTGATGCTACGGGAGCAAGAAGACGCGTCCACCGGAAAAAACAACTTGCAACGGACGGGCCGAAAGAGGTAACCTAAATCCGGTCGATCAAATGCTGATGGAAAAGCAAAAGGAACGTATCCGAAAGAGGTTGATCGAAGAAGACCAAGCCGAAGAATAAGAATAATGTTTTTTTTAGTACTTTTATTTTTATTTTATTTTTAGATATTAATGTATTTTTTTTAATGTGTGTTTTTTTTAATAATTTATGAGATTTTTTAATAATACGTTTTTTGAATATATTTATAAAAAAATAAAAAAAAAATCCGCTGGAGCCCCTGCTGGAGTCTCTCCACACCAGGGCCAGGGGCTCCAACGGGGGCTCCAACACCCCCCCTTATTCAGTTTCTCTCTCTGCCACACGTCACAATATTATTGGCTAGAGCCCCCACTCGCGCCCCCATTAGAGCCCCCCACACCCCTCAGCCTAACGACGGGTAAAGATCAACTTCAAATATTATATATTTTCTATTAAAAAATGGAATCAAAATCATGCGTTGAATACTGTACCAATTAATGTTTGTATAATTCTTGACAACTGTGTAGATTCTATAGTCTAGCATACATATATACTATAAAAACAAAAGTTGGCAAATCAAGACACAATTCAATAATAATAACATAGTTATATATTAATCCGGCCAAAAACCAAATTTACACTCACGTGGCCAATACCAAAAACAATATGCGAACTTATATCAAATTTATGCCACTTAGAACTCATTCTCGTGTAACTTGAGCCCGTCTTGTTTAACCGTCAACTAACGTTTAATCTAACAACAGGGCTTAAATTATACAAGAATGAGGACGTCAAGGGCAAATGGTATAAATTTGAAATGGGGGCGCATGATATGATGTGTTTTAGTTTTGACCACATTTTCTTTTATCTTAAAACTAAAATTAATTAGAAGAAAAGAAACTTACAACGTCACCAGGAGCAATCCCCAATTGAGTTAGGCCAGACGGCAGCTTCACGCACCTTCGATGCGTTTCTTCCCACGTGTATGTCAGCGATCTATAAACCACGGAGGTCCGATCTCTGTACACGTCAACAGCTCTCTCCAGGAAGCTGATAGGCGAAAGCGGAACATAGTTTGCAGAGCATCGGACAAGTCCTTCCGGCTGCAAATCATCGGTAGGTGCATGTACTATCGATGATGATGATTTGATGCGGCCCTTCTGAGGAGTCCGATCGTTGACTTGCGGAAGATTTTGTTCATGGTGATCGATGATGATTGTTTAGTTAAGACAAGATAAGGATTATACTCAGAGCTTTTATTTATTATTTATTTATTGTAACATCACAACAGATCGAGAGGGTTTTTACTTTTTAGAGAGAGAGAGGGAGAAAGAGAAAATAAAATGAGATGTTATTAGGTTTACATGCTCATATAGATGTGAAATAACTATTGTACTTGTCTGCATGCGCATATAAAGTTGATTTCAACCACTTATCCCTTGTTTTACTAAAATGGTCTAAAAACGTCTAGTCAGGTCAAAACCCATTTAGTTAAAAAGAAAATTAAGAAAGTGGCTCATCTGAGCACACAAATTCCGATCGTTTAAATGTATACGTGTTAAGAAGTGATTGGTTCAAAAACTGAAGGATGTTAGATAAATATGTCACATGTCAGTTTTATTATGATGGATTTAAAATAAAATTATTGGATTAAAATAATCTCACCTTTAATGTGTTGACCAATAATAATCTCACCTGAGTTATTTACCTCTCATAGAACGATCATTATAATCCTATCCAACGCAGCTGCACCACCTTCATTGTAGCGCATGTCAAACCCCTATAACCAATCTTATTAATTTTGCTATTTGATGCGAGTTCTAGACTACTCATTGACGTCGGATTTAACAGCCAATTAACCCTTAAATCAACATCAAGGCAGGTAATTAATTTACTGTTAGTTTCGTCTTGATTCACACATTGATAGCCCTCTGTCTATTTAATCAATTAATGATCGATTTAACAGATTGATGGATCCAGGGCTCATATCTAATATGTATCTTCGCAGGTTGTTAAATGAATACGGATAATTAATCGGAGAGGGGAAAAAATAAGTAAAAGCCATGTAGGATATTTAAAATGCCAAGTCATTAGCCACATCAGCAAAAACTTAACCCCGTTAAATATTTTTAACAGGGGATCATAAAACAAAAAACATGGAAAAGGTGGGACTGCTAGAGGAAAATAACTCATGTGAGATTATTATTGGCCAACACATTAAAGGTGAGATTATTTTAATCCAATAATCCTTTAAAATAAACCAATCTCCAAACTCAAAACATGAATATTAAAGCAAATAAGTTCTCAATCACTGAGAAAAAAAATGCCTCAAATTAAAAAAAAACATGACAAGGAAAACAAAGCAGTGTCTTTATTCATCACTAAATGGTGATTAAGCATTTATTTTCGAACTTCTCCGGCTAATTTAGGAAACATTTGATATTAATTTGTTAAAAAAGATCATAAATAATTAGAGACAAACAAAAAACAAATATTAAAAATATTATTGATTCATCAATGAAAACCATTTCAATATAGTAGTCCTCACTAGACATGTTTACGATCCTTCACGGTTCACACTCTTTAGACTCGAACCTTTAATGCCTTGATAATGCATGAAGATTTTATAAGGATGTCTATGTCATTATGCATTGTGATGTTTTGATTCTCCATTGACCAATGAAAATGATAAAATGATACCATAAGAATTATTGGTATTTCATATTGAAGAACTAATCATTAACTATTTAAAAAATTGGATTAAAAACTTACATACTTGCATAGAGTAGCTTTTGATATTGATAGAAATGATGAAATTGATGTGAAAAATGTGTTATGGTAATGTAATGTTATATATGATGTAAGTAGCAGCTTATTTTTGTTAAACTTGATAAACATTGAAATTATTCAAAGCATATTTAGATTTGAAGACTAATATGCATAAGTTAAGGAAAAATAAGAGTCAATGGTTTTAAATTTAATAGTAATATGCATAAATTAAGGCAAAACATATTTTAATCTAAACAACTGTTATTTGTTTTACAATTAAATTAATTTGACTACTGTTAAGAATTGATTTGAATCCAACTTATCTGAATTAAAAAATTATTGAATATTTAATGTTATTATTAGTTTCAATACTCAAATTTTTTTTTGTTAATGTTACCTAAATAAAAAATTGACTTAATTCGAACTTTGAATTCAAATTCAATCTGAACCCTTACAAACAATTAGGGGATAACTAAATCAACGATACAATCAAAACATACAAACCATTACTAATCGATTCTAAGATATACTTCTTCTTTGATACCATATACCTGAAGCACCGACACACAAAATCCTTGAAAGAGACATGCTTTAAACCTTAAATCGATTGAATTACAAACCCTAAACTTTGATAAACATATTTTTGGATTTAGAGTAATCTTCGCATAGAAATCGTATAATTTGATTAAAAAAATTAACAACATATCAACAATCAACTGTTTCGAATCAATATTTCATCTATTTAAGATTTTATATAAACCCCAAATAATCAGAAACATATTGATGGATTTTGAATAATCTTCACATAAAATTAAAATGTAGGTTCAGAAATACAGTGTTTGCGATTGAGATGATGGGCGACTCAAACCGCCAAAGATGGAACCAGAGAGTGCGTGAGATTAGGGTTCATGGAGATGGGATTAGAAAAGGAAACGGCTTGGAAAATAATTAGTGGTCTAATCCGGGTTAAACAAAATCCGGGTATGTGTTTATTTGGATATTTTGATGAATTTTAAATAAACTTAAAAGACAATTAGGTGGAAATTGTATATTAGAAAAATTGACGAAGTGGATGCCTATATGAATGACCTAGTCGAATGCCATGTGAAAGTATTATGTTTCTTCAATAGAGTAGTAATATTATCACATTCGATATTCTTGTCATTCCAATAAAATAATATAACACATGTTAGGTTGTCATACGTTAATGGAATAGTTTATTCCTTAAGTAATTGAATTCCTTCCATTTGTAGGATTATCATTCATTTTAAGAAATTTTTTTTCAAGGAATGGAAAGAACCCAACAAAAACAACAACATTATTATTATTATTATTATTATTATTATTATTATTGTCACACCCTGACCAAAGGCGGCGGAACATGCCGGGGTGCAGCGTGATTGGACAAATACACAAGACACTATTTAAAGTGACAATAATTATTCAACTCATTTTATTTCAACAAATCAATAATTACACATCTCGTTCATATAAACAAATAGCAATCATATTGTTCGTTTTACTAATACCCTATTAGTTTTGGTAACGTTTCTCATCAAGTCCTCGAGTCAACAAAAGTCAAACCTGTAATATTTCATAAAATAAAGTTTGTCAACACAATGGTTGGTGAGCAATTCATAAGTTTGAGCATATAAGTATATAGTAATAAAAAACCACAAAACTTGTATACAAAACAATAAATAAAAGCAACAACTTGGATAAAATAGTTATCGCTAAACAAGTTAGCGACACCTAGCTATAAGGGGATGCCAAATAGTCTAGGATTTTATTGACAATTGCTAAACACATTAGCACCACCTAGCTACAAGGGGTTGCCAAGTAGTCTAGGATTTTATAGTTATCGTTAATTGCATTACGTTAACGACACCTTGCCATAAGGGGTTGCCAAATGGTCTAGGATTTATAGTTCCACCATCCAAAAGTGATAAACACATAAGCATGTAAGCATAGAACACCAAATCGAGTAATCATTTAAGTAAAGTATACAATCACGTTTGTGGGTTTAAGATTCAAGTAAATAAAGCATTTAGTTTGATAAGTATGAAATGTCACCCCAAAACGAAATATGGAAAAAGGGGTATGAAAGTACTCACCTCGATTGATAAATTGAGACTAACTAAGTGATCGACATATAGAAAGCTTGTAAACGAAACGAACGAATCCGACTTGAAAGCTAATTGAAAACGAATAAATAAAATATATTAATGAACTTGAACTTTAGTTGAAATTATATTTGAAACAATAAACAAGAAAGTTCGATTGTTACTTGGGTTACCGGTTAATTTGTTAATAATTAGGGACTCGTACTTAGTTGGTAATTTAAAATAAAATATTATCATTTTATTGGGCGTTTAAATAACTAAACCAATATCAAAATAGAAACAAGACGGGTTTAATTTAAGAGTTCGGTTTTATATAAAAAAAATGAATAGATAATGAAGTTTATAATAATATTATTAATGATAAGATGATAATGATAATAATAACTTTAGAACATGTTATATATATATATATATATATATATATATATATATATAAGATAATGGCGATATTAATATATGAATATGCTACTCATCGAGAAGTTATTAAAACTAATAATAGTAGTAGTAATAATAAATATAATAATTATTACTTTTGTTGTTGAATGCGTTATTAATAGATTTATAAGTTTTAATAATGATAATAATTATTATTATAATTATATGTCCAAATTAATAATAACAAATACTTAACATTTTAATAATAGTAGCATTGGTGATAAAAATATAACTCAAGTGGCGACGACGTTAAATGGCAACTAAGCCCAACATGGGTTTCGGTTCTATAAAACAAGTGGATAATATTCACAATAATATAAATTAATAATATTACTTAATAATCATAATAATAATAATAATATATTGTTATGACAATAATGATAATAATAATTTCTTGGTTAAATGATAATAATAACGACGATAATAATAATAATAAAAACTATCTTGTTAATAATAATAATAATAATAATAATAATAATAATAATAATGAAAATCTTTTAAACTAATGAGTTTTGTATATTTTAATAGTTTTATACTAAATATACAACATTTAACAATGATAACACGAAATCGATTTTAACGTGGGACTCGAACCCAGGTCTTGTCGAGACGACTCATCAATCAAATTTCCGAAACACAATCCAATTCCATATTTTATATAACAAATTATAACCAAACTTATAACCGATTTTTAAAAAACTTAAATCTTATAATCGATTTAAACTAATAATACCAAGGCCTAAATTTTATTCCTTTCAGAGGTTCGCGGGTCGTGGCTCTACACCGGGAAGGAACCGAGGCGAAACCACCGGAGACGAAGGAACAAAACTTTCAGAGCCGATTCCGGCCGTCGGAGACGCGTCGGAAAACGAAACTGAGAGAGAGAGAAAATGAGAGAGAGTTGACGGTGAGAGAGAGGCAGAGAGAGAGGGAAAGACCCAGCGGTACACCGGTCGCCGGTTTTCCGATCAGCGGAAAAACGTGTGGTGAGGGGGAGACGGCTGGTGGTCGGCGTCGGGTTGGGTTACAGGGAGGGAGCAAGGTGGTGTGCGGTGAGAGGTGGTGGCCGGGGTGGGTGGTGCTCGCCGGAAAACGAAAATTGGCGCCGGAGTGCGAGGAAGAAGGAAAGAGGCGGCTGTGTGTGTTGTGTGATGTTAATATTATGTTTAGGTAGTTTTTTGAGTTTATATATATAATATATATTTTCAAAATACCCCCCTCAAGTTTCATCAAGGTTTAAAAACGAGTTTAAAGGTTCGTAAAAACTTATAACGAATTTACGAAAAATCGTTTCGAACTCCTTATGTTTTTCTTAGCGTCACTATAATATGACAAACATCGGTTTATTAATAATCGATGTCTATTATAATATTATATAATAAATAAATAAGGTTCTAAAATGTTGAGTTGGGTTTACGTATTAACAATTTACAAAAACAAATATAATTCGAGAATTGAATTTGACGAATGTCACAGTATTCCCAACTTTTTGGAAATTTCGTTCCGAAATTAAAATAAACTTAAAGAAAAGTAATTATTAACGAATGTTGTCTTTAGTAAGATAATTGCATGAACAAATTTTAAGAAAACGAATAGCGTCAAATCCTTGCATGATTTGAAAAACGCTACAAATGAGAAACAAAATAAAGGCACTTATGTATAGGATATACCAGCGGCGTATCCACCATGCCCTTATTATGTTTTCACATTTTTATCGTTATTCTGCCATCATCCTCAGGTCTGAGTTATCGCACACAACTGTATTTACCATGGCTTCCATACGGGGATCTCGATAATTAAGTGTGCACCCATAATTATTTAGATCGTCGTATGGTCCACATGGTTCGTCCTATTGTGTGGTTTAAGAGACATATATATATATATATATATATATATATATATATATATATATATTTCTTTTGAAATTTTAAAATAGATGTGTAAATAAATTTGTTAAATTTTACCAATATTGACAAAACAGTACTAGCGGTTGAAAATTTCGGGATTGACTTTTTAATAAATAGGAAAATGGGGTACATAATTGAATCAATTAAAATCTTATAGTATAACTAAAGTGAAAATAACTATTTTGGTTTAAATAGGTAAAGACGATCGAATAAAAAAAATCTAGGGTAGACAATTACGAACGAGAATTGAAGTTAAATGTCCTCAGTGTGCAAGAATAAGCAAATCATTCAATTCCATGGTTGAAAGTCGGGTCACTAAATTAGTATAAAATCTGATGAGTGAGATTTTAATAATGAGAACTCTGATTGAAGGAAAAGTGAAATCCAATAAGTGAAACGAGGATCCAAATAGTGAAAATGAGAAACCCGAAAGGTGAGTACATGAAGTCGGGGTAAAAAATGTTACAATTAATAATAGCGTGCGATGAGTTTCATACGTGTACAAACTTAAGGTTAAAAATAGTTGAGAATTCGATGCGTGAAATGTAACAACATGATAAATGAGGTGAGTGTCTTTGGGGTGACGCATACGTGTATCAATATAAATAAAATAGTATTTGATTAACAACCAAAACAATCAATGAAATGTGAATAAACATGAATACGTCCACTAATGTGAAACCATTTATATAATCATCATTATAATAACGGTTTTTAATAGCGCCAAAACTTGTAGACAGCCACTCATAGGCCGTTAATAGATTAGATAAAATGATATAGAATAATGTATAGAATCGTGTTTACATAAATGCTCAAACATAAATAACATAGTTATGAAAATATCGTTTAAAAGATAAATGAGATTGTTATTGAATAGTTTGGATTTGGTCATGAATAAACAAGGCACAAAATGAAAATCTCATGTGCATAATATTGTCATCGAAACATCAAATTAAATGAAAAGAAAATCGCAATAACAGTGAGACTCGAATAAATGACGAAATAGGTAAATCGCGTTTTATATGCTCATTGAAAATATAAGAATAACATCGAAAATGAAATCTCAAGTAAAGTCGTTTTATTGTTTCAAAGAAAATGAATATAATAATATCAATATACTGCGGTATCGCGTAGCTAAAGAAACGTTTTGATCATTATCAAATGTAAATCTTGTAAGTCCAATTTGTTAAAGGAGTTTGTATACATAGAGTTATTGTGATGAAAATAAATTATATAAAGTGATGATGCTTGCGATAATAAGAGGTAATAGTCACGTAAATCGTTATTGAGCAACAATTTGTGTAACCATATAAAATATTTATAAACGCGTCCCAAAAGATTTGCAAAACCATGGTCATTTAGTTTATGCAAAATGATGAAAGTTGTAATTTGTTATTGAATAAAAACTTACATTCAACATTCAGAACGAAACCTCGTATTTATAAAGTTATTAAAAGATTTATCACCTTAGGTGACAATATTTAAAGCCTTGAAATCATACATATAATCGTTTAATAACCTTTGAAAAACAAATCCTCATAATAGAATTTTGTTGTCATGACAATACCACACATATATATATATAGATATATTTTAGGGTTTAAAATTTAAAATTGATTATTTGAACACCTGAGGTTGTTATAAATACATTAGTTGTATATATATGAATAATTTTTTTGGAGGGGGGAAAATGAAGCTTGCACGTGTAGGGAGGGGTTTTAGGCTTCGAATGGTGAATGATTTGGAAATTTGGTGAAGAGTGAGTGTGTTTCGGTTGGCTTGCGTAGTTGGGTTTTTTTTCTTGAGTTGGATTTATGAGGTTTGTTGAGTTTAGGTCGTTTGAGTGGGTTAGACTTAGATGATTTGTGTGAGTAGTGGTTTGGGCTAATAGGTGAGGTTTTGCTTATTTGGGCTCGGGTTAAGTTGATGGGTTGGATAATTTGATCTTGACTAGTTTGGGTTGAGATTTGGTTTATACATGTATTTAGTAAGAAGTGTTTGGTTTGCTATTTTGATATCAAACTCTATGGTTGGATGAGGACGGTGTGGCGATATGGTTTGTGACTCGACATAGTATGGGTCGAAAGGTTTTGAGTCATAGTTGGGTAAAATTTGGTTTGTATATGTTCAAGGCATTTGTGAGTGTGTTTGACGGTGTCTTTGAAGTATTAGGATAGTGAGTTTGATTGGTTTTCGTGGCGTGGGAGTGTCGGTATTTAAGGCTTTTCGTTGGGTTAATGTTGTACATCTTGGATTTTGCATGGGGCTTTAGTTGGTGAGGGTATACTTTTGGATGTTTAGGTTTAGTTCATATTGAGGAAAGACTTGAGTATGCGAGAAAGCTTTTGTAGTGGAATGATGGTTTGATTTGAGGCGGTAGTTTGAGAGGGAATACGGGTGTTTGGAAACTTGGTTGCGTCTAGGGAGATTTTGACTAGTAGTAACTATTAAATTGAAAATATCATAATTTATAAATAATGTTTGAAATGTCCATTAAAATTTTGATGACTGAAATTGCAAGTTAATATACATAAATATATACGTTTTATTTTATAAATAAAAATTTTTGAGATCCGAGCGTGTGAATCATGCAAATTTTTTTATAAAGATTAAAATAATTTTTTTTATTTATTGCTTATGAGGAAATTTAAAATACGTAAATTGAATGTTAAAATTTGTTACGATGTTTCAATATTAAATGATGAATGTCGTCATTGGGAAAACAAAGTTGCGAAATGAAAATTTTTTTTTACCAAGTTCGTTATTTAATATCGTGTAATGAAGAATATCATGGTAAGTTAAAATGACCGGCATTGTAAATCGAGAAATAACATGTAACCGATTTTTTTGTCTTTTAAGTAAAATTTCTATGAAGTTTTGCATGAGATTTTCAAGAATATTACAAGCTATAAGTTTGTGACTTTCTTGGAAGATCATGACAAAACTATCATAAGAATTTTAAAACGCAGAAAATCGTATGATTTAAATTTTTATTTGCGAAAATTTATAATTAACCAAAGATTGCCTGATGAAAGTTGTTATGAAAATAAAATTGGGTAGTGAAAATTTTACTACGTGTATTATATAATATAGTATAATTAAAATGCCGTGCGATGTTAAATAATTAAAATTTTCTGAAGTGATCGTCCAAAATAAACGGAACTGTTATAAAAATAAAATTTTATAAAATTATGTACGAGGACTTTAAAGATAATTTAAAGTTTATACAATAGGAAAATTTACTTGAAAGTTGAGGTGAAATTTATCATAAAACCTTTTTAATATGATAAAATTTATATAATAAGATCTTTGTATGTAAATAGACTTAATAAAAATAAATGGCATATTAAAATCATTACGAACAGATCGAACCAGCTATATGTATACATACATATATTTTTAACTTATATCAAAGAGATCATAATGAACGAAAATTGTAATAAAATCATTGTGAATTCAAAATGAGAAAATTGGTGAAACTTTACCATATAAAATTGAGATATAAAAGAATTATTAACAATAGATAAAAAAAATTATAACATTTATAAATGAAGGCTTGTGATAAGGATTTATAACAAAATAAAGGAAAATGGTTTAAATTCTCGAAATGTAATAATAATATTTTAAGATTTAAAGGTGGAAAAATCGTGCATGAACCACCGTGACTTGATATTCCGACACTAAAAACCTTTATTACAAAAATACCATGTTGGAGTCTAAACGTGTGCACGTACCACCGCGTCTTTTTCATGTCTTCGACTCAAATAACGATTGTAGCAAAAATAATAAATCAGAATACAACATCATGTCAAAACACTAGTCCATAAAATCACCATAGTTCTATTGTCTTAACACCGAAAATTAGGATGGCGGGCGGAACGCTCGCATTTGACTACTTAAAGTGGCCATCTCATATGAGACGATCTTTAAGGATATTTGAAACAACGGGATCCAAGTTAAGCTCGTGATCCATAAAACACAATAAAAACTAATGTTTTTGCGTTTTAAGGTAAGGATACCTTGGAGTACTATGAAAGTGTGTGTATGTGTATATTTAAGATTTGATAAATAAATAAGTATATAAATAAACAAGTGCATTGAACAATCAAGTAGGGTAAACATGTATAGGCAACACGTATAAGAACCCTAAAGTAAAGACTATATTAGGTCGTTACGTCTAACCACCTATCCTATTGTCTTGTGGCTTTGATATCAATCTGTCACACCCCGACCAAAGACGGCGGAACATGCCGGGGTGCAACGTGATTGGATAAATACACAAGACACTATTTAAAGTGACAATAATTATTCAACTCATTTTATTTCAACAAATCAATAATAACACATCTCTTTCATATAAACAAATAGCAATCATATTGTTCGTTTTATTAATACCCTAATAGTCTTGGTAACGTTTCTTATCAAGTCCTCGAGTCAACAAAAGTCAAACCTGTAACATTTCATAAAATAAAGTTTGTCAACACAATGGTTGGTGAGCAATTCATAAGTTTGAGCATATAAGTATATAGTAACAAAAAGCCACAAAACTTGTATACAAAACAATAAATGAAAGCAACAACTTGGATAAAATAGTTATCGCTAAACAAGTTAGCGACACCTAGCTATAAGGGGATGCCAAATAGTCTAGGATTTTATTGACAATTGCTAAACACATTAGCACTACCTAGCTACAAGGGGTTGCCAAGTAGTCTAGGATTTTATAGTTATCGTTAATTGCATTACGTTAACGACACCTTTCCATAAGAGGTTGCCAAATAGTCTAGGATTTATAGTTTCACCATCCAAAAGCGATAAATACATAAGCATGTAAGCATAGAACACCAAATCAAGCAATCATTTAAGTAAAGTATACAATCACGTTTGTGGGTTTAAGATTCAAGTAAATAAAGCATTTAGTTTGATAAGTATGAAATGTTACCCTAAAACGGAAGATGGAAAAAGGGGTATGAAAGTACTCACTTCGATTGATAAATTGAGACTAACTAAGTGATCGACATATAGAAAGCTTGTAAACGAAACGAACGAATCCGACTTGAAAGCTAATTGAAAATGAATAAATAAAATATATTAATGAACTTGAACTTTAGTTGAAATTATATTTGAAACAATAAACGAGAAAGTTCGATTGTTACTCGGGTTACCGGTTAATTTGTTAATAATTAGGGACTCGTACTTAGTTGGTAATTTAAAATAAAATATTATCATTTTATTGGGCGTTTAGATAACTAAACCAGTATAAAAATAGAAACAAGACGGGTTTAATTTAAGAGTTCGGTTTCATATAAAAAATGAATAGATAATGAAGTTTATAATAATATTATTAATGATAAGATGATAATGATAATAATAACTTTAGAACATGCTATCTATCTATGTATATATATATATATATATATATATATATATATAAGATAATGGTGATAATAATATATGAATATGCTACTCATTGAGAAGTTGTTAAAACTAATAATAGTGTAGTAATAATAAATATAATAATTATTACTTTTGTTGTTGAATGCGTTATTAATAGATTTATAAGTTTTAATAATAAGAATTATTATTATTATAATTATATGTTCAAATTAATAATAACTAATACTTAACAATTTAATAATAGTAGTATTGGTGATAAAAATATAGCTCGAGTGGCGACGACGTTAAATGACAACTAAGCCTGACATGGGTTTCGGTTCTATAAAACAAATGGATAATATTGACAATAATATAATTTAATAATATTACTTATTAATCATAATAATAATAATATATTGTTATGGCAATAATGATAATAATAATTTCTTGGTTAAATGATAATAATGACGACAATAATAATAATAATAATAATAATAATAATAATAATAATAATAATAATAATAATAATAATAATAATAAAACTAATGAGTTTTATATATTTTAATAGTTTTATACTAAATATACAACATTTAACAATGATAACACGAAATCGGTTTTAACGTGGGACTCGAACCCGGGTCATGTCGAGACGACTCATCAATCAAATTTCCGAAACACAATCCAATTCCATATTTTATATAACAAATTATAACCAAACTTATAACCGATCTTTAAAAAACTTAAATCTTATAATCGATTTAAACTAATAATACCAAGGCCTAAATTTTATACCTTTCAGAGGTTCGCGAGTCGTGGCTCTACACCGGGAAGGAACCGAGGCGAAACCACCGGAGACGAAGGAACAAAACTGTCAGAGCCGATTCCGGCCGTCGGAGACGCGCCGGAAAACGAAACTAAGAGAGAGAGAAAATGAGAGAGAGATGACGGTGAGAGAGAGAGGCAAAGAGAGAGGGAAAGACCCAGCGGTACACCGGTGGCCGGTTTTCCGGTCACCGGAAAAACGATTAGTGAGGGGGAGACGGCTGGTGGTCGGCGTCGAGTTGGGTTACAGGGAGGGAGCAAGGTGGTGTGCGGTGAGAGGTGGTGGCCGGGGGTGGGTGGTGCTCGCTGGATTCTCGCCGGAAAACGGAAATTGGCGCCGGAGTGCGAGGAAGAAGGAAAGAGGCGGCTGTGTGTGTTGTGTGATGTTAATATTAGGTTTAAGTTTTTTTTGAGTTTATATATATAATATATATTTTCAAAATACCCCCCTCAAGTTTCATCAAGGTTTAAAACGAGTTTAAAGGTTCGTAAAAACTTATAACGACTTTACGAAAAATCGTTTCGAACTCCTTATGTTTTTCTTAGCGTCACTATAATATGACAAACATCGGTTTATTAATGATCGATGTCTATTATAATATTATATAATAAATAAATAAGGTTCTAAAATGTTGAGTTGGGTTTACGTATTAACAATTTACAAAAACAAATATAATTCGATATTTGAATTTGACGAATGTCAGAATTATTATTATTATTATTATTATTATTATTATTATTATTATTATTATTATTACTCGTGTTGTATATTATAATATAACTATTATTATATTAAAGTTATTATTATATTATCAATGTTATTGTAATTTAAATTTGGCGAGTAAACAATTTACAATGTGCATGCATAATTCAATATTTTTACGATTATTTTTATTCGGTTTAGTAATTCCGTTGCAACGTGTAGGTCTTAAAAACTAGTTATTATGAATATTCATACTGCCAATGTTGTTGCTACTACAATGGCAACTACCACCACCACCATTAATCTACTACTACTAGTGCATGTACGCAATCTTCTACGCCGGTACGATACGTCGATTATTATTATTTTATTTGTTATAAATTAATTGGGCTTTCAGATTTGGGCCAATGGATTATTGGACTGATCTTCCAAGTTAGAGATCGCTGCATGTTAAAAAAAACATTTGGGCCCTGTGCGGCTGCCTAGCCTACACAGGCCAAAATCTGACCCCATATACAAGGTCTTTGTTTTGATAAACCCTCTCTATAATAAAACCACTATATAAAGGAACATAGGCGATAGACTACCGTTAAAAAAAAGGACCATAGGCTTTTGGACCCGATGACGACCCAGTAACCACTTACAATCTCTATTGAAAAGAACCACATACTACTTACACAACATGTATTAATTATTATAACTATAGTATAAACTAAAGGTTTGGCGCCACAGTTTAGTTTAAGTAATAAATGCTAAAATGCGCCTAGCCAGTTATGGTAGTCCATTTGTTGTTCTCCACTCACATCACCACCACAGCTATAATCTTTGCATGTCATCATCTGATACAGCCACACACCATTTGTAATCTCTATTAAACTTTAATTACTTCCTGCAGCATCGTTATTCCCCTTCGTAATTCCTTCAGACTGCCTGCTTTCTTAGTTGTGGTCACTGATTATGATTCACTACGATTGTTGCCCGGTTTCTTTGTGGAAATGTCAACTTAAAGTATTTGTTACAGGACATTAAATCTTTTCTTTAAAAACCATATCACAAAACATTATATTTAAAACATTATTTCTTTCATCTTCAGATGCCATACGTTCAATCCATGCCATGTGCCATCCTTATTCTTAACTCTTCAGTCTGATCACCTGCGTGCATACTAAAAGTCAGCTACGCTGAGTGAGTTCTAGTTAATCAGGTGACATCCAATACATACACACATATCTTAACCTTGTATAAATATCCATAAGAGGAACGTCACATAATATATATTAAAAGAACCATGGCTATTGCTCATGCTATATATATATATTCCATAGAAGGACGCTCTGTATAAATTCTCCATAGAAGGACACTCTATATACTTCCATAGAAGGAACATCATATATATTTCCATAGAATGAACACTATGCTTTCCATTAAAGGAACACTATGCTTTTCGTTAAAGGAACATTGTATTTTCCATTAAAGGAACACTATGCTTTCCATTAAAGGAACACTATGCTTTCCATAGAAGGAACACTCTATATACTTTCATAGAAGAAACTCCGTACATAATTTATTATTTAATATTCATATAAGGAGACAATCACTATTCTTGGCAATACATGCAATATCCGAAGATCGTTCACGTACCGACAAGAAATTATCTTTACATTACATACAATATTCAAATCTATTTTTATAACCCGACAGTACGTGCAATATCCGAAGATCGTTCACGTACCGACAAGCCCTCATCTTTACATTACATACAATATTCATATATACTTTATTAACCTGACAGTACGTGCAATATCCGAAGATCGTTCACGTACTGACAAGCCCTCATCTTTACATTACATACAATTTTCATATCTATTTTATTAACCTGACAGTACGTGCAATATCCGAAGATCGTTCACGTACTAACAAGCTCTCATCTTTACATTACATACAATATTTATATCTATTTTATTAACCTGATAGTACGTGCAATGTCCGAAGATCGTTCACGTACTAACAAGCTTTCATTCTCATTCAAGACATATATAGATAACATATAAATCATACATGGCATACATTTACCAATTAAGGTAAGTGTATTAACTATCACATCGAGTATGCACACATCCCCGAAAACATAACAAGGAATGGGGCTAGAAACTCACCTGAACTCGGTTTCTTCTTCCGTTAATGGTTACTCCTTTCTTTGGCTGTGCACGGCTAACTGTATAACAATTACGCGCAATGATTACTATCACTTTCCATATCGCGTTCCTAGTTTAATTATTACCCTCAACGAACAGGGGGTTCGGGGACAGCGCCCCTGGCAACGGGGTTCTAGGGGCGGTAGCCCTAGCAGTGTCCAAGGGGCAGAGCCCCTGGCTGGGGTCGAGCTGTCAGGTCAGCTTGGAAAAATTTTATTTCTATTAACTATCATAACACATTTTCCATTAGGATTTTGAATTATTTTTCTAATTCTCTAACTCATTCTCTATAACGAATTAAGCCTGAGTCGTTAACTAATTAATTACTTTTCATCCCGATTCGTTATCCTTGTTCGTCTTTGATAAATCCCCATTCGTTAACCTGATTCGTCAACGTATCACCATCTAATTCGTTAGGTTAGTTCGTTACCTTTCTTGTCTAATTCGCTAGCTGATTCGTTACTCTAGTTCGTTATCTTTGACGTGGCCTGCTTCGTTATCTTAATATAACGAATGGGTAGCTAACGAATTAAAAGTCCATTCGTTATCAATTCACACGAATGAGTCCCATTCGTTATGCATGCGTAACGAACTGATCAACCATAATGAACTACCAACAATTCTTATCCAGATCTTTGACTCTAGGGTCAAAGTTAAAATTGATAAGAACAAGAACAGTCAAACTTCATCAGATCTACAATTAAACCTTCGATTCTCAACGAAACAACATGAAATTAGTACCATTGGATTCGTATTCTCAGCGCCAACAAACCCTAATCATCAAACCCGTCTAACATTCACGTTTAGAGGGTGCGATTTACACCTAAGCACATACGGCTCGTTTATCAATCGATTAACTCATCAATCATTTATGGTTTTCAGCAAGGTTTGTTGTGCTAGTTTCGTTTTTATCATTAACATACAAATCTAAAGTTTCCCAAACAAAACCGAACCATGATAGACGATTTCTAGATATAAACATACCTTAAACGAGGTGGTTTACGACACGGTTAAGCCTTGATGTTGTCTTGGTTCGTCTCAACGTTCTAGCACCAAAAATCTAGGGTATTCGCCTTCGGATCTTGACTCGGGTTTGAGAATAGTGTTTGTGTGTGTTTATCAAGGTGTAGGCTATGGTGTAGAGATAAAAATGGAAAGGATTTGAGTTTAAGGGGTTTTTATACTCCCCTAAGCCCATGGACCTAAGGCTCATCTTTCCTTTTTGGTACATCTTTAATTCTATTAACCAAGCTCGCTACCCCTTAAGCTTTATCATCATATTATTATCATTATCCCACTAACTCAAATAATTCACCCGACGCAGGTATTATATTAAATATTATTCTAGAATTTTCGGAATGTTACACTGTGGTTGGTGCTGGTGAATTAAACAGCCATAACAATGGCTATATCGGTGATTACGATAATCCTTAATGTTTTCGTGGTGGTCACAAGTTATGATTCCCTGTGACGATTGTGACTGTCAATGAGTTTTGACTCTTGTGTGGGGTTAAGAGTTTTATCGGTGGCCTTTAGACATCTGATGATGAGGTACTAATGTTGTTTTTGTATATCTTGTCACTTTCTTTGAGCGGCAGGACTTGCTTGAATATTTGTGTAATGATGTTTGATATTTTGGGGTTTATGTAAGCTGATTATGTTGCATTTGTCAGACACTATCGGTTACATCACTGCTTTCCTTTGGTTGTATTGTGCATTTATTCTATTGCAAGTGGCCTTATGGTATTTTACATATCAGTAGGTAATTCAATGATTCTATACAACCCATCCATATATATACTAACCTATCGAAAGCAGACGGGAAACGATATTGAGAGATAAAACTAAGGACGGTGGTGCTGTGACCGGAGTTCGGATTGTTTTCATTTGTTGTTAGCAGAGGATTGTTGATTACGGAATTGCAGGTTTGGTCTCTCGATTCGAAGTATCATCATATTTACGGCTTTTTTTAAGGTTGTATATATTGTAGTATAGTATCTTTGATAAGTTTGGTGCCACAAGATTGATTTTTTTATGTTTTTGTATATTTGATAATAGTTTCATCCCCCAGTATCGACTTTCCTTTTGGCCGGATGGTTGGATTGTTCTATGCACATGCTGTATTCGGTTTACTACGCGGGTTCGATTCTCTGTTTGTGTTTATCACTTTGTTGTCCAACCGGTGTTTTATTTGTTTAATGTTCTATTTTAGGTGGGCCCATCTTTGGGTTGGGGGTGCCAGAGTTCATTTTAGCATACTGTCCACGTTTCTTCACTGTACACGTGCACGTCTCTTGCGTCACCAGATGTTTCTGTCCTTTGCTTTATCATAACCAGTTTAATTGTGCTTCAAACCAGATGTTAGATTTGTCTGGTGAATCTTTATTTGTTGATTTTTATTAACGGTTAATCGAACCAGATTGTTGCCGGTTTCCCTTTCGGAATCCTAGGTAGCTATTGTCTGCTGAAAAGAAGGTAGCTTTGGTGGCGTGACCCATTGACAATGTTAATCTCCATGACGCAAGATAACCCGTATCTCTTCTCATGTTAGCCGATCCATCTTCATCATCGGTGACCGTTGCTGACAAACGTATAAGTCAAAGGGTTGTGTGGTCATTGTTAAGAAGTCAAGGGACAGAAAGTGTAACAATTGTAATAGTCAGTTAGATAAGCAGTTAGGAAGTTAATTGATATCGTTGTATAAGTACTGATTGTGGTATCTCTTTCTCTTTGGATTCTTTCATCTCAAATTGTAGCTAACAGTCACTGTCGGGCTCTTCTTTGGAACCCTAGGTGGCGGCGATGTCGTGGTGGTGGTCGTGTGGTGGCCGGGAGTGCTTATCGCCTGAGATTGGAAGCTTTTGGTATGTGCTTATATCCCTGACATACTTTGTTGTGTAAAATTTAATATAGGAAACGTCACCAAAATAAGTAGGTACATGAAAACCTTTTGTAGCCACCTGGAATCCACAGTTATTTAGTTGTTAATTTGTTTTGAAAGCTAAAGCAGTTGTTGAGTTTAGGTCTAATCTGAATTGGGTTATATAAAACTGCTATTGACAATAAAGACCATATAGATCAAATTGAAGGCAAAGGATGGAACGGTTTGTATAGTTGGAAGTGTTATTTTGTTGTTGTGGGTTTCAGGTTTTAAAAAAATTGTAATTCATCTTTGTTCTCATGATTTTGTTTTCTCGGGTTGGGTTGTTCTGGTTTGGGTTTTGAGTTTTGTTTAACTAGGTTTTGGGCTGCTTAGGTCGGCTTCTGTAATCGAGGTCAGGTGCTCAAAGAAGGGTGAGGTTGAGTGGAAATTTTCATCTGTGAAATTTGGCTAGTTACTCTCGAGCACCCTAGGTTTTGCACAGGGGATAAGTTTTCAGCAGATAGTGGTAAATAATACCTCGAGTTCTGACCCAAACAGGCATGTCTTCAGAATATGACATACTAATCCAGAATAATAGTTCAGCTCAAAAAGAGGTACAGGTTTCTCTAATACATTAGGTGCTCAAACATTTGCTTCATTTGAACTGTTAATGTGGTAATGGTAATAATGTAACATTATATTTGTATCTCATGAGTTTCTTAGAAGTGACAAGTTCAAAAATGGAAAAGTTACTAAACAAGAATTTATAGATTCCGAGGAGCGAGAGCCGAGAAGTGATTGTTAGGACTTGGGAGGATTCCCGTTATGGCGTGAATGCGTGATGGTTAAATCTAGCTGGTGCTAAATGAGTGGAACTGACAAAGATGACTAAGATGACTGTGATTATGATGAAGGTGGTTGTTTCATCATCAAAGGAGCTGAGAAGGTGACAATATAACAGTCTATAGTTATATACTTCCAATAAATATTTTAACTCACTTTACAATGAACTTAAGTTTCCAATAATGCTATTGCAGATTTTCATTGAACATGAGCAGATGGGGTTTAGCAGAGTTTGGTATCGAGTAAAACAAATTGGCGGGACACGCCAACGGCTTTCTTTGGTGCTTTTATAAGTAAACCTTAAGAGGTTAAAGATGTCGGCCATATCATTCGGTTCACACGCCAACAGCTTTTTTTGCTGCTTTTATAGGTGAGCATTAAGAGATTAAATATGCCGGTCTTAAAATTTACTTTCTCTATTTGTGTAGTAGTATTTGTACCGTTTATGCTAGGTATTTTGTAAATTAAAAATGATTGCTAAGGTTATAAGTGCTTATGTTACAAATTTTAGAAACACACAATGATATGGTTTTGTAGATCGTTACATGTTTTAAGATTTTGAGAAAATAAGTACCCGACCCGGCGCAACGCGTCGAGCAAAAATCTAGTTATGTATAACAATTAACGATTTTGGTGCGCTAACTGGTGATTGGGCCACTTGACGGCACCGTATTGGTCGTTGTCATTTTGTTATTTTTTTATTTATGATACAATAACGAATATAACATAAACCGACCGAATTTGCGTAAACTCACAATCTCAACGCCAAGAACCAACAACGCTCCGGCATTTGCCCACACCTGAGTTTACCAACCGACGCCACCCCATTGGTTCACCTCGATTTTTATAATTTTTTTTTCATTTTTTAGCTCCGGTACTATAACAAAAGTAAACAAAACCGACCAAACTCATGTCGAGTTACCACCTCAATGTCCGGAACCGACAACGCTTGGGCTTTACCACCACTCGGGTTTCCAAACCAAATAAACGCCAAACACTTTATTTGTTTACATGTTAATCTTTTTATATGTTACTTTGACGATTTTTTTTTGGTTTTTAACGCTTAGGTTTTACTAGCAGTGACTATATCGTAACGAGTGCAATCGATAATGTTCAAATTCACGCCGACTCACCGCCTCAATGACCGAGACCGACAATGATTGGTGTTATCACCTTCCATGTTTTGCCGACCCGTCCCGGTGAGTGTCCCGGAGGAACGCGCCGAGTAAAAAACTATATAATACATTTTAGAACTTTGGTCCCGCCAAGCCCCATTGGGTCATTTGGTGGCACCATATTATTAGTCAAGGCATTTTATGTTTTGTTTTTTTAGTTTTTCGTTTTACGTTCGGTCATGTAATGAAAACCGACTGAATATCAAGATTTTTATAGTTCTGGTATCGTAATGAACGTAATGAAAACCGACTGAATATCAAATTTTTTACAGTTCTGGTATCGTAATGAACGTGATGGAAACCGACCGGATTCGCGTAGGCTCATTGCGTTTTGTTTTCGTTCTAGTACCGTGACGAGTGTAACTTTAACTTAAACCAGCCGAATGCTAATTGTATTTGTTTTTTTTTGTTTTTAGTTCTGGTACAATAACGATGTGACGGAAACCGACTGAATTTGCGTAGACTCGCCGCCTCAACATCTGGGTTCGACAACGCACGGGTCTAATTAACGCCCGCGTTTTACCTACAACGGCTGGTATACCTCCATTTTCATATACTTTTTGGTTTTACTTTTTGTTTTAGTTATGGTATTATAATGCATGTAACCGAAACCAATCGAATTCGCGTCAAATTAACGTCTCAATGCTTTGGACCGACAACGCTTGTATTTTATCACCGCACGGGTTTTACCAACCTGCCCGGCATAACGCTCCGGGTACAACACTAGTTTTAACTAAACTTAATATAAATTCATCGGGTCAACTCGATCGGGTTTCGGGTTAATCTGGCTGGGTTAGTCGAGTTTTTCTTAAAAATATCTAACTCGAAACCAGACCCTATTAAGGTTCGGGTTATTCGGGTTTGGGTTTTGGGTTAGTCGGGTTAATAAGGTTGACCATGCTACTTTATAATTTTAAGTTGATTTTTATGCTTGTAACTCGTGGGTTGCAAATATTATTATTTCATAATTTTGACTTCGTTCACAAGTAATTATCTTATAACTACATATAGGTTTGTAAGCGAACCGAACGAACATGAACAAAGGTATGTCTATGTTCGTTCGATTAACTTTAAACGAACATAATCACGAACACTTAAGCGAAAAAATATTTGTGTTCGTATTCTTTAGTTAATGAACATGTTCGTGTTTGTTTATGTTCGTTCATTTAAATTTAAACGAATAGTTCACGAACATAAATGTACACAATTAACAAAGATAAACGAACATGAAGAGACATATATGTATATACATTAACAAACACAAACATACACAAACGAACATAAATGAACGCATTTAAATGAACACAAATATAAAACATATTAGGGTGATATAATTTGTAATTGCAATTTTAATAAATTTCTATTAATATGTAAAGGAGCATGAATGAACGTAAAAAAACATAAATTAACAATCATAAACGAATGTTCACGAACATAGATGAACGAGTGTAAAATTTATTCATGTTCGTTCGTTAAGTTAAATGAACACAACATTGAACTTCAATCGAACGGTTCATGAACAAGCATAATAATTAATTCCTCTCTAAAACTTTAAGTATTGATTTTTTAATGCTTATTTTACATTTTCATTATTGTATTTGAAGTAAAGTAATCACTAACCGGGTTATTCAGGTTAGCCCGATTTTTTTTTTCAAAATGAACCTGAAACCCGACCCTATTAACAATTCGGGTTATTTGGGTCAACTCGAATAACCTGATTAATACTTTTTTATCCTATTTAACCCGACCCTAATTAGATCATTCGGTTTCGTGTCGGGTCAAGTTAATCGGGTTCAGGTATTTTGGACACCCCTGACGTCCTTTAACAGTTCCGTGATTAAGACCATGTGTTACCATGAAGCCGCGTGGATGGCTTGCCACATCAGCCAACTGCGCCCGGAGGTCTGTTAGCGACGTGAGAGGGAAGATGGTAAATAGATAGGCCATCTTTGACTTTTATGGGTATAAAATCTCAACCATTTAATTATATCATTAATTCTCTACTAACATTGGATTGTCTTGAAAAAGAATATTTCAATAAATGCAAAATAATAAACAACCGTTTGAGCTTTAAAAAAGGGTCCTGCTAGGCATACCCAAGAAAATTAAAAACACCTACTTAATCCGTCACGAATAGGGCAATCAGTCACGGATTACTTTAGTTTTGTCGTATTATGTCTGTACCCTATCCATCACGGATAGGGCTATCCACCACAAACCTCGTACACGTCAACCTCGGACTATCAAATCAGTCTGACCTCGTACACAATATGCCAAGGATTGGACGATCTACTACGGATTGATTCAATAATTGAATTTTAAGGCACCCATCTCCCTTTCTCTATATATTATGAAAGCTCCCTTTCTCTATAATAAGTAAATTAAAAAACAAGTATGTTACAAAATATTTGTTAAAATATACAAAGAAAATGTTGTTGTATGATATTTTGTTTGGTGATGGGAACGACGAGCGGTCGGGCTACGCATATAACGATCAGCCGGAGCAGTCGGGTTTGCTAGATTTGAATGAACTTCCAGACTCGAACCATGAGCCGCGCTATGCATATATCGAGCAGTACGACTTACCAAATCTTGACCAAGTTATTTAGTATATTTATATAGTATAATAGGGTGCTAGTTATTTTTTTAAATATTATACGTTGCCATTATATTTTATCAGGGGTATGTCATATACGGTAGTCACCCTTCCTGGCCGGAGGATAATAGGACATTGCCGAATACATACGATGCCAGACCCGAACATCCTTATGGTCAGTCTTCGCAGCAGTTACATATAGACGGTCCGTATTACAGAACCCAAAATTCGTACCAGTTACCTTTAGAAAAGCAACCATACGTGTAACGAACAGTCACGAGCAACGTCGTTGATGGCATTCAAGAGGCTCATGATTATGATGGTGATCATTACATACGCCAGGCGACATTTTCTTATTAACTGATAATGTATGACCTATGCTTTTTTTAGAACTTATTATTATTCTTTTTCAACACGTTACTAAATATTAATTTATTTACATTGCTTGATATCAATATTTTATTTCTCTTGATGAGTTGGTGGATTGGGTTAAGAAGACAGGACGGGAGCATGGTTGTGTTATCTCTGTCCAACGTTCAAGGAACAAAAGTGTTGAACTTGTATGAAATCGAGAAGGGGAACCAAAACTTAAGACCAGGGTGAGGCATACCGGGAGTATTAAAAGGGGTTGTCTATTTAAACTTGTCGGCAGGTACAACGCGGCAGGTGATTGTTGGAAGCTAGAGGTTGTCAACGAGATGCACAACCACGGTCCCGTTGTGTTTGAGGAGGGGCACCCGGCTCTAAGGAAAATGACCAACGAGGAAGTTGATATGGTTGCGACGTTACATAGCCAGGGTCTAAGGCCTACTCAAATTAAGGTATCCATAAAGGAACGCTTTCCCGGTAACAAATGTATTAATAAGGACATATACAACGCCGTGAAGCTCGTTGAAGCCCAATATAAAATTGGTGACACCCCAATGCAGATTCTTTTTGTAAGAATCTTATTATTTTGTAAAACTATTTTTAATATATATTATTTTGTAAGACTACTTTTAATATATATTATTCTGTAATATTTTTTAATTAATTATTTTATATTATATTATTTTATTATAATATTTTTATTATTATTTTGATATGTAATAAGAATATGTAATATTTAGTAATTTTTTGTTAAACCCAATGTAGGTACTTGAAAACTTTCTTCAAACCCATGGTTTCACCTTTCACACATGGGTGAATCATTCCACCAACAGGACGAAGAATGTTTTCTTCTGTCATGACAAGTCGCATACCATGTGGCGTGCGTTCCCAGATTTGTTGTTGATTGACACGACGTACAACACCAACATGTACAAGTTGCCGTTTGTTCAGTTTTTTGGTGTGACGTCGACATCTAAGTCCTTCTGTATTGCACACGCGGTTATCTTTAGGGAACAACAGTGTAACTTCACATGGGCCCTGGAACGACTTAAAGACATGCTTGGCGATTGTAGGGAGCCACGTGTGATCCTGACTGACAAGGACCAAGCCTTGATGA
This sequence comes from Bidens hawaiensis, assembly GCF_021521415.1. Classification (NCBI taxonomy): domain Eukaryota; kingdom Viridiplantae; phylum Streptophyta; class Magnoliopsida; order Asterales; family Asteraceae; genus Bidens; species Bidens hawaiensis. The sequence goes on from NW_027495652.1 coordinate 36,755, forward strand.
AATCCTGTGACATAGTCTTTCCATATGCTACGAAAACCTTTGTAGGTGGCACATCACACAGAACATAAAAAAAAAAACATAAGAGTCTTTTCCAGGAAGATATCTTTGAATCTTTCTCTTACTGGTGGAAAGTACACTATGAGTCTCCAACTTGTTTCAAAACGGGTTGGATTAATGGTTTGAGGTTTGATTTGGGTATTAGGTTAGCAAACTTGTTTCAAAACGGATTGGATTAAGGATTTGAGGTTAACAAACGGGTTGAAAATAGGTTTGTTAATAAAATGGGTTAAATTTGGGTTTGAGGTTAACAAACGGGTTTGAAAACGATTTTGTTAATGAAACGGGTTAAATTTGGGTTTGGGTTAACAAACGGGCTTGTTAATGAAATGGGTTAAATTTGGGTTTGAGGTTAACAAACGGGTTTGATAATGAAACGGGTTAAATTTGGGTTTGAGGTTAACAAACAGTTTGAAAACATGTTTGTTAATGAAACGGGTTAAATTTGTTGAAAACGGGTTTGAAAACAATATGGAAAACGAGTTTGAAAACGTGTTAGAAAACGGGTATGTTAACAAACCCGTTATCTGTATTATATAATTATAATAAAATAAAATTATACATTATATTATATCTTAAATATAGATGGCGAATACCTACATTGAAGGGGATGAGCTTCTACTCGGCTACATGCCTTTGACTTTTGACCCAGAGTCCGATTAACATGTCCGGTTTACGTAGCTTCGGCGTATGGCGCCATAACCTGGCACGACCTTGTCTACGGACTTTATAGAAAGTGTTTGGGCGGAAGACATGATAGAACAAATTATTGGGACTAATACATCATGGGAAAGATTGTTTACCGCCGACCAAGTAGCGTACCGGGCTCTCACGCTAGAGTTTTACTCTACGTTCATTTTCAGGTATTTTTTTCTTTTTAAATAACTTATAAAGTAGATTTAACAAACGTGTTAATATTTTTTCAGGCCACGCCTGCTAGAGGGCCGCAGGTCCAGATGTTGCTTGATGGTGCAGATACTAGTTGGGCGGAGGTTCGGTTCCGTATGTTCAGGGAGGACCGTTATCTGTCGATGGAGGAGTTTGCTTTGGCGCTCGGCTTGTACACGGCGCAGGAGTTACTCCATCCTATTTACAGGGAGAGCATACACAAGACACCAGATGACGTGTTGAAGCGTTGGTGGACGGCGATTAGCGATGATCCTTGGCCTAACGACGCCCCAGACTCCCGAGCCTCATCCATCAGGGACCCGTTACACAGGTACGTATATGCATATGTATATAATATAATATAATAAAATAATTTTGTATTGTATTTTTGTACAGATACCTACACATGCTTATCGCTTTTACCATAAATGGTCGTCACCAGGGGGCAGATTATTGCAACCTCTGTGACCTGTTTTTTTTTGCGATGCTTGCTTACGGGAAGACACTGCAACCTAGCTCGCGCATTCGACGGCTACTGGCACAGGCAGGGCCACGGGTCGTTGGCCGGTGGCACGTACGTTACGCGGATTGCAGTGAGTTTGGGCTACACAGACCGACTGGATACCCTACCCATTCAGCCGCCGATTCGCCAGCGACCGCTGGACGTGCACGGGCACAGGGCATGCGCATCATCTGGAATATTAACGGCCGGTTGCACCTGGTTACTGATCTACATGCTCCACCCTACGTCGAGGTCCCACTTGTCGAGCCTCCGCCAATCGAGGAGCCGATGATGAATATTCAGGAGGTGGCGGTTGACAATGTGGACGGTGAGGGTGAGGACGGTGATCAGGGACGTTCTATTTTATCGTTTAATTTCTTTTTGTATCTTTGTGTTATTAACGTTATTTTATCGTGTTCATAACAGCCACCGCATCAGGATCCGCAGCACGTTCTGCGTACATATCGCACCGTGTGTTTGGATGCGGCCACTGACTTCCAGCTACGGAGAGTAGAGCGTGGAGTGTCACAACTCCATAGTCAGATGACCTAGATGGTTGGGTTTATGCCTGCCCAACAGCATGGTGACCGGTACATAGCACCAGTGTCACGTTTCGACTAGGAGGGGAGCACGTCAGGCGATGATGACGCGGGTGGTGCTGCATTTTAGGTTTGTTTTTGTATGTCCCGAACTTGTTTTGTTTTTTTCGAACTCGTAATGTATTAATTATTATTATTATATAAATCTTGTTTTTTTTTATTTTGTTTGTTTTCAATTTTAAAATTGTTGTTTCGTTGTAACTTTAAAACCGATCAAAAATGGTTACAACCGACTAACAAAAAAACAAAACAAACATTTCTCGTTATGTATTTATTATTATTATTTTTATATAAATCTCGTTCTGTTTAATTTGCTTGTTTTCAATTTTAAAAATGTTGTTTCGTTGTAACTTTAAAACAGATCAAAAAATGGTTACACCCGACTAACAAAAACACAAAACAAACAAAATGAAGAAATAAAAATAAAAACAAAAAGAAATGACAACAAAAGACAAAAATAAAACAATAAAATAATAAAAAAGACAACAAAATGGAAAAAAAAAACACATTTTTCCAAAACATTCCACCAATCCGTGGCGGATTGACCATTCCGTGGCGAATTCAGTGGGTGTTTTGGAAACACCATATGGTGTATCTAGCAAACCCGTTAAAAAACCTTAAAATAATAATTTTAATAACAATAATAATAATAATAATAATCTTAAGGGTAAAGTTAAAATACAAAGGACAACAAAAATGAGAAGGGTGAGAAGGAATTTAGTCTATTGATCTTAGATTTGAATGATTGAGATTAATTTATAAATAAAAATTGATGAAAATGGCATGAAGGTAATACTCACATTTGTTGACTTTCTCTCTCCACATATAAGGCGCATGTCAGTTCCTCCAACATTTTAAAATGTCCTTAACTTTTTCATACATTATTTTTTTAAAAAAAATTTCACCATAATTATAAGCGTTTTTTTATCTTTAATATGAGTATCATATTGTTATAAAAAAATAAAAAATAATCAATGGATTGTTTTAATTGTGTTTTTTTTGTTGTTCATTGTGTCTTTTAGTTGCGTTTTCATATGAATTGTATTATAGATTTTGTTCATTATATTTTTCAATTGGTACTCATATTAAAGACAAATTAAAACAAAGATTACGTCATTGTGTCGTTTTGTTCGTCATTAACTTTTAGTCATCGTGTAATACGTTCATTGTCTTTTATTCGGATTGACATATGACAAATTCATTTAATTTGAGAAAAATAGTATTGCGTTCATTGTATATTACGTTCAAGTCATTGTGTAATATGTTGTTTCCATTGTGTTATATATATTCACCATTGTGTCTTACGTTTTAGGTCATTGTGTTATACGTATTCACCATTGTATGGCCCCATTACCGGTAGCCCTACTTTAGTGTTGGATTTACTAATAAACACAGTTCTAAATATCAGAGTTAATTAAAACTTTCGCGAAGATAATAAACTTCAACCAATATATTACATATCCATCATTCTTGTCTTTAATGAACATTCAAATCATTTAATCTTAAAACATTGTATTTTAAAAACATCATAACATAACACTTCATTGAGATGCCGGTGTCTTCAAATCCATGCCATGTGCTTCCCCTCAAGCAAGTTGCCTTATTCTACTCACCTGCGTGCATACTAAAAGTTAGCTACACTGAGTGAGTTCTAGGTAATCAGGCGACATATAATACATTCACATACTAGCATATGCACCCGGAGGTACATACCTTCATATTTTCTAACACACTTACATACATACGTACTTTCATTCTTTCTTTCGTATTTACATACATACTTTCATTCATACATATACGTTTTAAAGAGCATTCCGCCCTATAACCTTCGCCGATATTATTAGGGTCGGTTCCCTACATTCGCCGATACTATTAGGGTCGGTTCCCTTCATTCGCCGATATTATTTGGGTCGGTTCCCTACATTCGTGCTACTATAACATGTCTGTCATTTACATACTTCCCTTGACAATATGTGCAATCTCCGAAGAGCGTTCACGTACCATCAACATTTCATACATACATTTTTCATACATCATACATATTCATACATACGTCAATCATACACCATATATATCATTCATATCTTTAGCTACCATCTGACGGTCCATGCCATATCCGAAGATCGTTCATGCACCGTCAAGCAATCATCTTACATAATTCATATAAGGCATACACTTACCACTTAAGGTAAGTGTATTAACTATCACATCAAGTATGCACACAACCCCGAAAACATAACAAGGAAGTGGGGCTAGAAACTCACTTGAAGTCGGTTACGTTCACCGTTAATAGTTGTTCATTTCTTCAATTGGGCACTGCTAACTGTATAATAATTACATGCATCAATTAACTATCACTACTCATCTCGCGCTTCTAGTATAATTATAACCCTCAACGAACGGGGGTCCAGGGGCAGCGCCCCTGGCAGTGGGGTTTAGGGGCGGCAGCCCCTAGCAGGGTCCAAGGGGCAGAGCCCCTGGCTAGGGTCGAGCTTCCAGGTTATCACATTTTCTATTAACCGTCTTATCACATTTTCCATTAACATTTTAAATCATTAATTAGTTTACTAACTTAAAAGTTCAAGGGTTAATGTGTAATTATATCATTCTTTTATTGGCCAGGGACTGTTCTGTCATTCATCCAAACATCCAGTTCGTTATTTAGTTCTTAACGAATGGGGATTCTTATCGAATTAGCCCCCAATAACGAACTGACTATTGTAGCGAATTAACCCATTTAGCGAACTGATCTGCATAACGAATTGACCTCTAAGACGAACTGATCTGGTCAAAGAATGAACCCTATAACTAATGGGGTTCATTCGTCCCTCTCTTAACGAATGGCCTTAACGAATGAGCTAGTTCGTCCTTATTTCCTTAACGAACTAAATGCTAGTTCGCTATTTTTCCGCTAACGAATTAGGGTTAGCTCAGAGAATGTCAGAAACATTCTCTGACACCTTAACCTCGTACATATCTTTTCCGGCGCCGCCATTGCCGGAATACCGTAAAACTCACCGGAAAAACGTATTTTCACCATTTTACACCGTTTTTCATCGTTTTCATCCCGTTTGACGCAGATCTGAGCTAGGGTGACCCCTAAGCTCATCTTAGGTTCGGTTTATACCCGATTCCACCCGAATCTCGTGACTTTAACGATGTAACGGTGACGGCTCGTCGTTTTGTGATTATATCTAACGGGTTTAAGCTCATACAATATCATACTATCATACCTTGAATCAGGATCGGTTCTTCTTCTATGTTTCGGCTAGAGAGAGAGAGATTAAATGTGTGTTTTGGGAGGTGTATGGAATATGTGTGAAATGAAATTAAATGGATATTAAAGGTTTATACATTTATAGATCATGGGCTTAAGCCCATGGTTTTTTTTCCTCTTTCCTTCATAAACCAAGTCCATAACCCAATTCCATTTAGCCCAACACTAGCCCGACTTCTAATAACTCATACTTTCATTTATTAACCGAAACCCAAAAAACGGGATGTTACAACCATTGTGTCTTACGTTTTAGGTCATTGTGTTATACGTATTCACCATTGTATTTTACGTTTCAAGTTATTGTGTAACATGTATTAATCATTGTATTTTATGTATTAGATAATTTGTTGTTATTTTATCATTATTTTTACATATTATTATTACACAACGGTGTTATTAGTATTTAAAAAAACTTAATGATGAGTTGAAAGACACAATGACGAAAAAACACAATGAAGAAAAAAGACACAATGATAAGCGAAAAGACACAATGACAAAAAAGACACAATGATAAGTGAAAATACACAACGACGTAATTTTTTTAAAAAAATTTTATATAACAAAAATCATACTCATGTTAAAGATAAAAAAACGCTTGTTATTATGATGATTTTTTTTAATATCATATGAAAAAGTTATAGACGTTCTAAAATGATGGGGATATTAACATGTGTCTTGCATGTGGAGAGAGAAAATGTGTACAATTACCTCTATACTCTTTTTTCTTTTGGTCCTCACTTGACACATGTCAATTATTTATGGCTTCTCACACTCTTATTTTTGTAACCCTTTGTAGAATAACTTGACCCTAATCTTAAACCCTATTTAAACCCCACATTTTAATAATTCATAACCTGCTACTCTAAAACACTATTTTTCGTTTCAATAACATCACCCAATGCATCAACCAAATCTCATTCTCGAACTGACAAAACAGGAGAACGCCACAAATATGGAGCTACGAAGAAGAAGTGGTGTTGGCAAATACTTGGGTCCATGTTTCCGAAGACTTGGATCTTGCAGACCAACGGATTTCGGGTTTCTAGCAACAAGTTTTTAACTATTTTGTGCATGAGAGGATCAAGAGATCGTAACTTGAATCAAATGTGTTCGATACAACAAAATATGACAACATAAATTAACTCATATGATAAGCAAATGCTTGAAGTGAAAACAAAAGTTAGAAACCCGTAGAATTGAAAATAATGTTTTCATATGTTTTTTTTAATTAATAGGTATTGTTCACTTGTTTTGTATGTTTCTTACTAAATGGTCTTTCTCACTTGTTTTAGGTATATTTTTATATTTAAAATAATAAATTCGAATTAGTCAAAGAATAATGATAACTTAATCATCAACCAGGCTTTCAACGAAGCCCCTATCATTACACCATTTCTGAGTATCTACATATGACCAAAAGGTTCGCATATATGGCAATATTTTTTTTAACGAAGCCATCAACTAAGGCACTTGTAGTGAAATGGCTAAAAAATATGGCAACTTGCGTCATGTGACGTTAAGTCAACAAATGATAAGTATTTTCAGGGGTGTAATGGTGTTATAGCCATATATATATATATATATATATATATATATATATATATATATATAGGGGTGGGTTATTGTACAATAATCAGTTATCGTACATTATGTACGCGAGCTTTATAAACGTTGATTTAACTTTTACGCGGTGGCAAAATCTAAATAACCTAAATTTAATTCTACGATCTAATTCATCAATTGATTCATCGGGCGTCCATCCATATCAATATAATTCAATTTTCGATCCATATCAAATTAATCTACAGATTGACATCAAACTAAATTGAGTTATCTTAACCTAAAAATGTTCGTTACCTGCGAATAAACTTCTAACACAATCGGTCAATTTATTTTACAATTAAACAAACAATTGCTGTTTGTTCTTCAATTTTTCGCCTAATCATATAAATTTGAGCCTTCAATTTTACAGTTGCAACTTATTTTGGATGTTAAACAAAACTGAAGACACTGTACAATTAAACATTCTAATAAAAATGAACACCTTTAAACGTTCAACCACGATCAATACCAAAACCTTAGAAGTTCCAACAAAAAGGTTTAGAAGTTCTAACAAGAACTTTAGAAGTTCTAACAAAACGTTTAGAAGTTCAAGCTAAATTCACCTTTTAAACGTTCAGGCAAAATAACTTAAAAGTTTAGGCAAAAAAACTTTAAACGTTCAAGCCAAATTCCCATCTTTAAACGTTCAGTCACGTTCAGGCTTAAAACTTTAAACGTTCAGTTAAAACCCATCACTCTAAACTCAAAATTGATCAATTAAAACTTCAAATTGATGATTAATTGGACCAATTACAAAGTTTAATTGATCAATTAGTTCAACAATTTCAGTTTCAATTGGTCAATTTTATCAATTGACCTGTGTGACGGATTCCCATCTTTAAACGTTCAGTCATGTTCAGGCTTAAAACTTTAAATGTTCAGTTAAAACCCATCCCTCAAAACTCAAAATTGATCAATTGAAACTTCAAATTGATGATTAATTGGACCAATTACAAAGTTTAATTGATCAATTAGTTCAACAATTGCAGTTTTGATCAATTAGTTCAACAATTGCAGTTTCAATTGGTCAATTTTATCAACTGACCTGTGTGACGGAGGAAGATGGTGTACGGTGGACAAAATCATTAGATGGTGGAAGGTGGACCAAAATCATTGGATGGTGACGGATTGCTGAACGATCATGGTGAAGGTGGACGGAATCGATGGGAGCAGCGGTGGACGAAGACCGGCTCGCCGTTGTTGTTGCTCGCTACTCTGATAGGATAACCCTAGATCGCTAATTGTAATCTAACATTCCGTAGCCTCGCGTACGTAATGTACGATAATCAATTTTGTATTTTATCCTTTATATATATATATATATAGAAAAGAGTTCAAATAAAAAACTGTTTTGTGAGAAGTGTGAGAATGCTTTAAAATAAAGTGCATCACCTAAATAGGACACTATACTATGTAAATAGTAAACTATACAACTTTTAGAAACTATCAATCTCAACCACTAGATCCTAGATCCAATGGTCTACATCTATTCTTATGTTTCTCACAAAAATATTATTTTTTACGTTAACCTTACCCTATATATATATATATATATATATATATATATATAGGTATTGGATCATTTCAGAAGTTTTTTTACAGCGAGAAGTGAATGTGTAACTCCATTAATCCCTAATTTCACTCCTTTTTTTATTGTGTAGGTACGTATTTTTGTATATGTGTATGTATGTTTGTATGTGTAGGTATGTAGGTTTGAATGTGGCTCGGTACGTTTGTATGTGTGTAGGTAGGTTTGAATGTGTGTATCTAAGAAATTAATACAACCAACCTACATACATGTAGGTAACATCATAAGAAAGTTAGTGAAGTTAGGGATTAATGGAGTTACACCTTCACTTCTCGCGCTTCTCGCTGTAATATCACTTCTCGCAAGATTCATCCCCATATATATATATATAGATAAAGGATAGAATACGAAAATCCTTTATCGTACAATATGTACGCGACATTCTGGAACGTCCATCTTCAATAACCATCATAATCCTAAAATCATAATTACGCGAGCCGGCCTCCGTCAACCTCTTCTCCCGTCGATTCCGTCCACCTTCACCATCGCCGTTCAACGATTCCGTCCACCATCCACCTTTGCGACCACCATCTTCTTCCGACACAACCATCAATTGTTGCTCACATGTCAGTTGATAAAATTGCCCATTTGAAATTGAAATTGTTGAACTAATTGATCAATTAAACTTTGAAATGGTCCAATTAATCATCAATTTGAAGTTTCAATTAATCAATTTTGAGTTTTGCAGAAACCCAGTTGCAGACGCTCCATATTTTGTTCATATGATCGAATCAATGATCAAATTAACGGTCGATTGACGATTGTTTGATGATTATGAGATTATATGAAGTGATTTCAGTGTTCAATTTCATGTTTACATGTGTTTAATTTTTTTTTTGTTTTAGAAGTTCTAAACACCCAGAACTTCTAAACTTTATCATTATCAGAACTTCTAAACTTTTTTAAACACCCAGAACTTATTAAAACTTCTAAACTTTATCAGAACTTCTAAACTTTTTTTAACAACCTAAACTTCTTAAAACGTATTAGAATGTTTACAGATGTTCATTTTTTTTAACACCCAGATCTTCTTTGAATGTATTAGAACGTTTAAAGATGTTCTTTTTTGGTCAGAACGTTTAAAGGTATTCCGTTTTGTTTCATAACGTTTAAACATAATATTTGTACTGAACTTATAAACAACATTATTTAAAAACGTATAAACAGAACGTATAAACCTTTTGTACTGAACTTTTAAAGTTTAATTGATTTTGTTCTGAACGTTTAAACAGACCGTATAATACGTTTAAACAGGACGTATAAACTTAATGTTAATACGTTCAATATTAAAACCCAGAACTCAAAACTCAAAATTGATCGACGGAAGCTTCAAATTGATGATTAATTGGATCAATTTCAAGGTTAATTGATCAATTAGGCTCATCAACAATTTCAATTTCAATTTCAATTTCAATTGGAAATTGCTTAACTGACCTGTGACCAACGATCGATGGTGGTAACGGACGATGGTGATGCTCATGACAGTAGACGATGATCGCGACGGTGGACTTTGACGGGTATGCGTTAAGTATTTTTAGGTTAATTACAATTATGCCACTAAGCAGTTTTAATTTCAATTAGAATTGGTGGTGTAGGAAGTCGCGTATGTAATGTACGATAAGCGATTATTGTACATTAACTCACCCATATATATATATATATATATATATATATGTATATCACACACACACAAATAGAATAATAAACACAAACTCACAAACAGGTGACAAACAGCCATCGCCCCCCCCCCCCACACACACAAATCGCCCAAATATCGCCTGGGGCGGTGTTCCACAAATTTGTCGCCCCAAAACTTCTCAAATTGTCACCCACTACGGATAGCCTAAGTCCCCATAACACATAGCCAAATAATAACCTATAGATGGGGATCTTGGTTCTTCCTTTATGGGTCGGTTTGAAAGGAAGGTATAGGATGGGTGTGCATTTGGAAAATATCCGGTTGGGTAGTATTGTGGTACTTGTGGTGGTTAGTAGGTGGGAATTTCCGAGTGGCGGTATGCTGGTATTTCCGTGGGTTAATACATAGGCATAGTCGGTGGATGATAGCTCGAGTGTCTTGGTGGTTCGATTCTTTGTGGTGGTGGACTATCGGGTAATTTAATTGGCCATTGCTCAGTCCCGGGGAAGTATATTGGCTTAGGACGTTCAATGTATTGGTCTCGGCTAAAGAAGGCCTCAAAGTAATCTTCATCCATGACGTCTTTTGGGAACTTGTAGTATTTTCTTGCTCTTCTTGCTTCACGATCATAATACTCCATTAATTTCTCATAAGACATCTTTGGGTGGTTTAGAATGTAGAGAGGGAAAGAGAAGGTTACCAACCAATCTTATCCCTATTCAAATAAACAAATAAATTATTTTCCTATGCTTGGATCGAAGCTTGGGTATTGTTTTATGATACCCAATTCGCTAAGATCTATGGCTCTGATACCAACCTGTCACACCCCCATGTTAGGCCTAGGCGTGTGACTCGATAGTTGGTACCACATTTGTAATTAAATCAGAGTTGCGGGTTAATGCGGAAGACTTTAATAAACATGTGGATTTAAAGTTTAAATATTTACATTACAAAAGTCGAGACGAAAGTCTCGTTTAGTTTTACTTGTTTATATGTTTTACAAAACCACCATATTTTAATATTTATACAAAATTATCCGAGCCATCGGATTCTTGAGCCTTCGTCCTTTAGCTCTAATCTTGGTTACCTGCAAAATGTTATGAAAATACGTCAGCAACGAATGCTGGTGAATATGCTGACGCGAAAACATTTTCTTTTACTTTGTTACCCCTCGAGGGTTACGCGTGCCTCGGCCCATCTTGGCTTAGGAATAACAAAGTTAAAACAATATCATTATAACTCGAGTCTCTACCTCCGTCACCCCAGCAAGACACCGCAACGTCCCGACGTACTTAGGTACCATAAATATACACAAGGTCATTCTCACTCGAACATACTTTGGTTCGGCCCATCGTGGCTGGAGGTCGTGACCAGGCGTGGTGCGATGTGCCCACCGCATTTTACCACATATGTAAGGATCCAGACAAACGTATACTACAGCCTGAGGGCTAGGCTTTTACTCTTATTCATAATGTTTTTAGAGACACTTAGTCTCATGTAAAGTTTTACACATAACACGTTTATTTATTTGAAAACAAGTTTGTAAAAGTGGGGCGTATTCACCTTTGATCGGGATCGGTTTCCAACACCGTCCTTGCGTACTCTTTCTTGCTACCTCGCACCTATAGTACGAGTATAACTTTTATTAGTCGGATATACAATCCGGCTTAAAACCTTTAGTCTTATTATCTCGATGAACCTTTAGTTCATTTCTTTTACTTTAAAACCTTTAGTTTTAAAAGCAATATTTATAAACCTTTAGTTTATTATAAAAACCCGACGTTTCTTCTTCTTTAAGAAACGTATTCTTTTCTTTATTATTTAAGAATACACATTATACTTAAATAATAATTATAACAAAGAACTATATAGCACATATATATACACATTTCTTTTCTTATTTCATTTATTTGTTATATTATTTTCTTTCCATAAACATCGAGCATAAATCCGACTTAGGGCATTAAGCCTTTATAATATTTTATTATTATATTATTCGGGTAGTAAGCCTTACCTTTTCTCGGCTTATAATTCCCTAGATGTTCGAGCAGCACTTCTATGCCGCTTAGTCCTTCCAACACTCGCCTTGATTGCCACTTCACTTTGGCACGCAAATCGAGACACCAACTCTTCTCGGCACGCACTTCGAGGTGATCGTCGGGTTGAAAAACGGCACCACCTTCTTGCTTGGAACGTCGTCGGAAAGTGGTACGGATATCGAGGTATGGCACATTTATCGAGCAATCGGGGCACGGTTTTCGAGGTGGATCGTTGGCACGAATTTCGAGGCTTAGAGAGATGTTTAGAGAGAGGGAGAGTTGTAAACTGATTTTGGTGTGGTTTATGAAGGGCCCAGACCTGCTATTTATAGGCAAAATTTTGGTCCTATCGCGATACGCGACAGGCTTCTTGTAACCCATCGCGTAGCGCGATGTAGCTTAGCACAGTCACAACGTAGGTCTGCCACGTGTTGCTACGTGGCAGACGGTGTGGCACGTGTTAACACGTGGCGGACGATGTGCTACATGTTGCCACGTATTGGGATACGTGGCGAGAGGTGTGCCACATGTGGACGCGTGGCAGTCTTGTGCCAGAGGTGTCAGGACACGTCATCGCGATACGCGATGACGTAGGTTCAACCATCGATCGTGTATCGCTGTTGACCCTTCCAGAAGGTTTGACCAAGCCCCTTCGCGATACGCGATGGCTTGTCCTTTGTCCCCATCGCGTAGCGCGATAGGACAGAAAATAGATTTTTCATTTTTAACCTTGGAGTTTGGATTTGGTAGAATTAGTCCCTTAACTTTGGAAAGTTAACATTTTTGGCCCGAAATTTCCATGATGTTACATCCTCCCCACCTTGAAATAAATCTCATCCTCGATATTGCTTTACGAGAATAAGTGGGGGTATTTCTTTCTCATTTCAGACTCGAGTTTCCAAGTATACTCGGGTCCTCATCGGGAATCCCATTTTACTTTCACTATTTTCAAAGTTCGTCTTTTGAGCTTCTTAAGTTTTGAATCCTCGATTTGAATTGGGCGTTCAACAAATTTTAAGTTCTCGTTAATTTCAACATCTTTTAACGGCATCGTAAGAGATTCATCGGTTGAACATTTACGCAGATTCGAGATATGGAATACATCGTGTATCCCTTGCATTTCCTCGGGTAGTCGCAATCGATATGCGACGGTACCAATTCGTTCGAGTACCTCGAAGGGTCCAACGAATCGAGGACTTAACTTTCCTTTCTTGCCGAAACGAACCACGCCCTTCCATGGCGAGACTTTCAAAAGATCTTTATAACCGACATTGAATTCTAACGGCTTACGACGGACATCGGCATAACTCTTTTGGCGATCACGTGCCGTCTTAAGTCGTTCGCGGATTTGGATAACTTTGTCGGTGGTTTCTTGGACTATCTCGGGTCCGGATAATTGATTATCTCCAGTTTCAGACCAACACACGGGCGTTCTACACTTTCGACCATACAACGCCTCGAACGGTGCGGCTTGAATACTTGCATGATAACTATTGTTATATGAAAATTTCATTAGGGGTAAGTGGTCATCCCAACTTCCACCTAAGTCTATCACGCAAGCTCTGAGCATGTCTTCCAACGTTTGAATTGTTCTTTCGCTTTGCCCATCGGTTTGCGGATGATAGGAAGTGCTAAGGTTTAACTTCGTACCTAGCGCTTGTTCGAAGCTTTTCAGAAGTGAGACGTGAAACGACTGTCTCGATCAGAAATAATGGACAACGGTACCCCATGTAGGGCCACAATATTGTTAACATAGATACGAGCTAATTTGTCCATTGAGTAACACTCATTGATGGGTATGAAGTTTGCGGACTTTTTTCATCGATCCACAATTACCCAAATTGCATTATGTTGTCGAGTCGTTTTAGGGAGTTTGGTAATGAAATCCATGGTAATCAACTCCCACTTCCATACGGGAAGTTCGGGTTGCTGAAGCAATCCCGAAGGCTTTTGGTGCTCAGCCTTGACTTTTAAACACGTCAAACATTTCGCCACATGCGAAGCGACATCTCTCTTCATTCCATTCCACCAATAGTTCTCTTTAAGGTTATGATACATTTGGCGCTCCCGGGATGCATCGTATATTTAGACTTATGGGCTTCGTTTAATATCTTCTCACGTAATCCTCCAACAATTGGTACCCAAATTCGGTTTCCCATTCTAAGAATGCCATCATCACCTTTGACTAACGAGTCAATGGTGCCATTACGTTTTTCATCAGAGATTTGATTCTCGTTGATCGCTTGAATTTGAGCGGACTTGATTTGGTCAACAAGATCGATTTGAAGTTCTAGCCTTAACGCTCGGACTCTTTTCGGCTTTTCGTGCTCTTTACGACTTAAGGCGTCAGCCACAACGTTGGCCTTACCTTCATGATAAACTATTTCGCAGTCATAGTTGTTGAGAGTCTCCATCCAGCGTCGTTGGCGCATGTTGAGCTCCTTTTGATCAAAGATGTGCTTTAAGCTCTTATGATCAGTGTACACGGTAAATCTTACTCCATAGAGATAGTGCCTCCATATCTTAAGTGCACAGATTATGGCGCCTAACTCAAGATCGTGAGTCGTATAGTTCTTCTCGTGTACTTTCAATTGACGAGAGGCGTAAGCGATTACTTTCTTTCGTTGCATCAATACACATCCCAAGCCGGAATGGGACGCATCGTAAAAGACGACGTAGTCTTCAATACCTTCTGGCAAGGCCAGTATGGGAGCTTGGGTAAGCCTTTGTTTGAGTATATCGAACGCCTCGTGTTGCTTGTTCCCCATTCATATTTGACATTCTTTCGAGTCAAGGAGGTTAGGGGAACAGCGATTCGTGAAAAGTTCTCAATGAACCTTTGATAATAGCCGGCCAATCCAAAGAAGCTTCGGATCTCGGTTGGCGACTTTGGGATCTCCCACTTCGAGATAGCTTCAATCTTAGCGGGGTCTACTTGAATTCCGTTAACCTTGATGATGTGACCAAGAAATTGCACCTCGTGCAACCAGAACACGCATTTCGAGAACTTGGCGTACAATTTCCCGGTTATAAGAATTTCAAGTAACGTTCGAAGGTGATTTTCATGATCGGCCTTAGTCTTAGAGTAAACTAGTATGTCGTCGATGAATACGATCACAAATTTATCTAAATAAGGCTTACAGATACGGTTCATCATATCCATGAACGCAGCCAGCGCATTAGTAAGTCCAAATGGCATAACGGTGAACTCATAATGGCCATACCTTGTTCGAAACGCGGTCTTTGGAATGTCTTCGGATTGAACCTTAAGTTGGTGATAGCCGGAGCGGAGATCGATCTTGGAAAAGAATCTAGCACCTTGGAGTTGGTCGAACAGGTCATCGATACGCGGGAGTGGATAACGGTTCTTGATTGTAAATTTGTTGAGAGCTCGGTAATCAATACACATCCGCATGGATCCATCCTTCTTTTTGACGAATAGTATCGGCGCTCCCCATGGCGATGAACTTGGTCGTATAAATCCTTTCTCGAGAAGCTCGTCAAGTTGTTTATTCAGTTGTTTCATCTCGGTTGGTGCGAGGCGATATGGGGCTTTGGCGATCGGAGCAGTGCCGGGAATGAGATCGATTCTAAATTCCACCTCACGGTCGGGAGGAGTGCCGAGGAGTTCGTCAGGAAAGACATCAGCAAAATTGGAAACTACAAGAACGTCTCTGATTTCTTTGGGTTTAGATTCTTCGATGACGTAGGCCATGAATGCTAAGCATCCTTGATTTAAACATTTGTTAGCCCTTATCATTGAGATT
Source organism: Bidens hawaiensis (assembly GCF_021521415.1). Lineage (NCBI taxonomy): Eukaryota > Viridiplantae > Streptophyta > Magnoliopsida > Asterales > Asteraceae > Bidens > Bidens hawaiensis. The sequence goes on from NW_027495652.1 coordinate 52,713, forward strand.
AGGCTAACTTGGCCAGCGTCTTTATCTCTTCGATTCGTATGGTACGTTTGTCCGGGGATTAGAGTTCAATAGTCTTGCTATTGTAAAGGATACAGGCATGGTTGTCGGATAACCAATCCATACTCAATACAACATCAAAACCAACAAGAGTCATGGGCAACAATTGAATAGGTAAAACGTAACTGACTAATAAGATTTTTCCGTTTTCTAAAGCTTCGTAGATTTTAACAATTTCACCACTAGCGGTCTCGACGCTTAGAGTTTTATTAAGTTTGATTAAGGGTTCGTTTAATAGACTATAAAACTTATAATCTATAAAACTTAAATTGGCTCCTGAATCAAACAAGACTCTAGCATATACATTGTTAACAAGAAACGTACCGGTAATGGTTTCTGGTGTATCGGCCGCTTTCTTCGTATCAAGGACGAACACTCTTGCATTGCCCTTCCTGGGCTCACTCTTCTGACCGCTACCACCCGCACCACCAGCCGCGGGTTTATTCTTGGGGCATTCAAAGCTAAGATGTCCCATCTCCTTGCAATTGTAGCAAGTCATCTTCTTCTTCCAGCAATCGGTCGTGGCGTGACCGAATTTGTGACATGACTCACAAGGACGGGGAGTTAGATGGCATCGACCCCTATGGTATTTCTTGCAAGTTTTGCATTGTGGGATGCCGGAGCCGAAGCCAGACCTTCGTTGGTTGACTCCCTTACCCTTGAAACGGGCATTTCCTTCCTTCTTCGTATCTTGCATCGACACGACCTTCTTATCTTCCTCTTTGTTGCGGATCATTCCACCAATTAGGTATCCAGCTAACTCCATCGCGGAGTCGGCGGTTTGGGGCAAGTGTGACCTCACCATATCACGAATTTCCCATGGTAGCTCCTATGTATAGCGTGTAACTTTGCTGGATTCCGGGGTAACCAGCTGGGGCACCAAGCGACAATACTCGTGGAATTTGGTATTATACTCATGAAGGTTTGTTCCGACAACCTTGTGAGATATGAACTTGGTTTGAATTTGGTTCGTTTCATGCATCGGACAGAATTTCGACATTAACAGTTCCTTAAATTCGCTCCATGACAACCCATACATTACTTCCCTTCCTTTACTTATGATTAGTGTGTTCCACCACTCTAGCACTTTGCCTTTGAACATCCGGGCGGAGTGTTGAATCTTCTCCTCTTCCGAACACTTGCTCGTGATTACAATCGTCTCCATTTATTCAAGCCACCTTACAGTCGCGATGGCTCTCTTATCGCCGTGGAATTCCTTCGGCCCATAGTACTTGAAGTCCTTGAACGTACACCCACCAATCTTGAGCTTTTTAATTCTTGACGAACGCCTCCATCAGCGTTTGATTCATGAACACTCTCATCTACGTGCGAGGGTCTAGAACGGGGTTTAGAAACAGATTTTTGGAAAGGATTTACAGAGTGGGAATGTTTTGTTTGACGAGATTGGGACCTAGCCATTGATTCTTCCCTAACGGCATCTTTTATCATCTTTTGAATTCGATCCATAATTTTTTCGGGAATTGGATCTTCTTGTTCTTTTTCGGGCCCCTTTCCTTTTTCTTTTTTCTTATCAGCTTCCGTTTGGGGAGCCTCAAAGTTATTACTTTGTCGAGACATTTTATCTTTTTCTTTTTATTCTTTTTATCTGAAATTTTAACGAATGCTCTTCATTAAACACACATTTTATTTCATCATTTGTATATACCATACATGGTATATACAAGGATTATTACAACACACTTATATATATACATTCATATCTAATGTATATATATTTTCTTATCCATAAAACACATTACAAACAAACTACATTACACACACATTCTTCCTTTCTTGAAACACGCCATCACTATCTCAGTCCTTTAGAAACTTCTTAACAACCCTCGTCAGTTTGTTGCATTTGTGAAGAAGCTTCTCTCATATCTTCTTCTTCTTTTTCCCTTCTTCATCCATCTTCTTCCTCCAGTCATCAGTCTCGTGCAATGAGTGATCCAGGTGTTCTTCGTATGACTGCGGAATAACGTCAGGGTATCCATATTGTGGCGGTGGGTCATGGTAACCCAGCGTCACCATCTCGAAGTGGTTTATTGGTTCAGGATACGGGACGTAAGTCTGATCAGATGCAAGGTAGAGGTATGTCTTGGGGGCCTGATTTTGCTCGCGAATCTCATCAACTTGTTCTTGAATTGAAGGGATCTTTCCTTGAAATGACGGGAAGCTTGATGAAGCTTGGTTCCTTACCTGCTCAAGATACTGGACATACGAATCGACGGAACCGTAGCTTGGGTTGTTGGAAGTGAGTGATCCATCAATGGACGTTGATATCTCATTAGGGTTGTCAGGATGCTCTTCTTCCGGTTCGGTTTCTTCCATAGGATCCTCTTCTTCGGGATCTTCCTCATCTTCCTCCATAGGCTCTTCCTCCTCTTCCATATACTGAGTGGCATCGCTGATCATCGCGGGTATCTTGAAACTCTCGTAACGCATCGTCATCCTCATTCTTGGTTTGCGGGATGATCATTCACCATTGTTGGGTTGTGAGTTGACTTCATGAGCGGTAGAGCTTCCAGTATGAAACCTTCGCTGGTCGGAGTGGCACTGCATCCAATCGGAGGACAGGGATCTTGGTTCTTCCTTTATGGGTCGGTTTGAAAGGAAGGTATAGGATGGGTGTGCATTTGGAAAATATCCGGTTGGGTAGTATTGTGGTACTTGTGGTGGTTGGTAGGTGGGAATTTCCGAGGGGCGGTATGCTGGTATTTCCGTGGGTTGATACATAGGCATAGTCGGTGGATGATAGCTCGAATGTCTTGGTGGTTCGATTCTTTGTGGTGGTGGACTATCAGGTAATTTAATTGGGCATTGCTCAGTCCCGGGGAAGTATATTGGTTTAGGACGTTCAATGTATTGGTCTCGGCTAAAGAAGGCCTCAAAGTAATCTTCATCCATGACGTCTTTTGGGAACTTGTAGTATTTTCTTGCTCTTCTTGCTTCACTATCATAATACTCCATTAATTTCTCATAAGACATCTTTGGGTGGTTTAGAATGTAGAGAGGGAAAGAGAAGGTTACCAACCAATCTTATCCCTATTCAAATAAACAAATAAATTATTTTCCTATGCTTGGATCGAAGCTTGGGTATTGTTTTATGATACCCAAATCGCTAAGATCGATGGCTCTGATACCAACCTGTCACACCCCCATCTTAGGCCTAGGCGTGTGACTCGATAGTTGGTACCACATTTGTAATTAAATCAGAGTTGCGGGTTAATGCGGAAGACTTTAATAAACATGTGGATTTAAAGTTTAAATATTTACATTACAAAAGTCGAGACGAAAGTCTCGTTTAGTTTTACTTGTTTATATGTTTTACAAAACCACCATATTTTAATATTTATACAAAATTATCTGAGCCATCGGATTCTTGAGCCTTCGTCCTTTAGCTCTAATCTTGGTTACCTGCAAAATGTTATGAAAATACGTCAGCAACGAATGCTGGTGAATATGCTGACGCGAAAACATTTTCTTTTACTTTGTTACCCCTCGAGGGTTACGCGTGCCTCGGCCCATCTTGGCTTAGGAATAACAAAGTTAAAACAATATCATTATAACTCGAGTCTCTACCTCCATCACCCCAGCAAGACACCGCAACGTCCCGACGTACTTAGGTACCATAAATATACACAAGGTCATTCTCACTCGAACATACTTTGGTTCGGCCCATCGTGGCTGGAGGTCGTGACCAGGCGTGGTGCGATGTGCCCACCGCATTTTACCACATATGTAAGGATCCAGATAAACGTATACTACAGCCTGAGGGCTAGGCTTTTACTCTTATTCATAATATTTTTAGAGACACTTAGTCTCATGTAAAGTTTTACACATAACACGTTTATTTATTTGAAAACAAGTTTGTAAAAGTGGGGCGTATTCACCTTTGATCGGGATCGGTTTCCAACACCGTCCTTGCGTACTCTTTCTTGCTACCTCGCACCTATGGTACGAGTATAACTTTTATTAGTCGGATATACAATCCGGCTTAAGACCTTTAGTCTTATTATCTCGATGAACCTTTAGTTCATTTCTTTTACTTTAAAACCTTTAGTTTTAAAAGCAATATTTATAAACCTTTAGTTTATTATAAAAACCCGACGTTTCTTCTTCTTTAAGAAACGTATTCTTTTCTTTATTATTTAAGAATACACATTATACTTAAATAATAATTATAACAAAGAACTATATAGCACATATATATACACATTTCTTTTCTTATTTCATTTATTTGTTATATTATTTTCTTTCCATAAACATCGAGCATAAATCCGACTTAGGGCATTAAGCCTTTATAATATTTTATTATTATATTATTCGGGTAGTAAGCCTTACCTTTTCTCGGCTTATAATTCCCTAGATGTTCGAGCAGCACTTCTATGCCGCTTAGTCCTTCCAACACTCGCCTTGATTGCCACTTCACTTTGGCACACAAATCGAGACACCAACTCTTCTCGGCACGCACTTTGAGGTGATCATCGGGTTGAAAAACGGCACCACCTTCTTGCTTGGAACGTCGTCGGAAAGTGGTACGGATATCGAGGTATGGCACATCTATCGAGGAATCGGGGCACGGTTTTCGAGGTGGATCGTTGGCACGAATTTCGAGGCTTAGAGAGATGTTTAGAGAGAGAGAGAGAGTTGTAAACTGATTTTGGTGTGGTTTATGAAGGCCCCAGACCTGCTATTTATAGGTAAAATTTTGGATCCTATCGCGATACGCGACAGGCTTCTTGTAACCCATCGCGTAGCGCGATGTAGCTTCGCACAGTCACAACGTAGGTCTGCCACATGTTGCTACGTGGCAAACGATGTGACACGTGTTAACACGTGGCGGACGATGTGCCACGTGTCGGGACACGTGGCGAGAGGTGTGCCACGTGTGGACGCGTGGCAGTCTTGTGCCAGAGGTGTCAGGACACGTCATCGCGATACGCGATGGCGTAGGTTCAACCAGCGATCGCGTATCGCTGTTGACCCTTCCAAAAGGTTTGACCAAGCCCCTTCGCGATACGCGATGGCTTGTCCTTTGTCCCCATCGCGTAGCGCGATAGGACAGAAAATAGATTTTTCATTTTTAACCTTGGAGTTTGGATTTGGTAGAATTAGTCTCTTAACTTTGGAAAGTTGACATTTTTGGCACAAAATTTCCGTGATGTTACAATATTCCTTGTACTTAACCATTTTTATAGCATTTTCACATTACTAGACTCGAAATATGTTTTTTTTTCTTTCTAAAGTTGCATTTTAACATCATTAGATTCTAGATATGTCTTTTGTTTTTATTATTATTATTATTATTATTATTATTATTATTATTATTATTATTATTATTATTATTATTTGTGAATTTGCATGAGTAAACAAGCCTTTTGTGGAAAAGAAGTGAAATCTACCAGAAAAAGGAAGAATTCCACCAGGTATAGCCAAGCATGACAGTGATATCCATGGCTTGATCTTGCCACTCTAGACACCCGAATCGAAGCTCAAATCATGAGTCGTTCAATCACCAAACACGGACCAATTTAATCGACATGGTTGAGTATCACAACAAGCACGCAAGGGCCAACTTGAATTCAAAGAATGCACGACCATGTTGACAGAAAGTAGGGTTGGGCCAACATAAAGTCATAGAAAACACAATCATGCATGCACAATTGCATAGTTTTGCCAACTAGATTCACATATGTCATGATCGTGCCTCTACAGTTGCACGTACGGTTAGGCCAACACGTTTTATGTGTGTTATAACCATAAGAAAAGGTTGATTAGCTAGACCTGGATAGGTATTTCTTGGTGTGAAATAGTTTGAAGAGCACAATTAGCAGGCCCGTCTCCAAGAAGGTTAAAAAAAATAGGCCTCATGTGAGACAATTTTTGGGCCTCCTCCTTATAATATAAACTTATCAATTATATATCAAAAAACCAAAAATATGAATACAATTGTTGTAAAATAAAGCTATGACATATTCCCTAAAATTAAGAAAACACACGTTGTGTATCAAAACGATGGAACTTAAGCAAATTTTGAGGCTCTCCTAGAGTTTTGGGAAGAAAAGCTCTCGATCAAGTCTTTATAGTTTATACTTATAATATTTCATTTTCGATATCATTGCCAATCTGTTGAGTCTTTCTTGCGACATTGTGGAACGTAAATTAGACTTCAACAACTTCAATTTTGAAAAGTTTCTTTCTGCCAAGGCCACTGTTACCGGAATTGTCAAAAACACTTTATATACATGTATAGCATTAGGGAAATGACCGAGCCGCTTGATATTATTTAAAGCATCAAAAGGGATAACAATGTGACTCGGTAAGAATGCCTCAATCAACTTCAACTCCAAATAAAGTTCATTATCATCAACGTCTGATTCTTCTTTATATTTCAATGCATCTTTGAGACGATAACAAGACTTAAGATCTTTTTCATCAAGTGTCTTCAACTTTTTAGGAAACAAAAAAACAAATATCTTTTCAATTGTTTGGTATTGATCGAATCTTGTTTCAAGAGAAAATATAGCTTGATCAATAATGCATATAAAGTAATTTACTTTGAAATCCTCGGGTGAAAATTTAACTTCTTCTACACTTGAAGTCTCATCAAATTGTTTTTTCCTATCTATCACGTGCTTTTGAGGGAATCCCGCATCAACACCTATTTCATTGGCAATTTCTCTAGCTTCATCAAACGCCTTAGATAACCCCACTTCTCTATAATTCTTGAAGTATTTAATCAATTTGTCCCCTTCATCAATAGCAACATCAAGAGCCACATCATTTGATTGCGACTCTTTGCTCACCACATTGATGTTTGATAATATTTCATACCAAATGACAATTTGTACCAAAAATTCAAATTCACCAACTTCATACTTTTGACTTTTCTAGTGATTTAGCTTCAATTTGAATTTTAGGATCTTTATTAGAAGCTCTAACTTGTTTCAAAGCTTTTCTTACATCTACAAGTTGAGTTCTAATAGGCTTAATACTATCTACACGACTTTATCAACGAGTGGTAGACAATGACTTAAGAGTTAACCCTTTAACATTATCTTTTAAACTTGCCGTATATTAATTGAATTGGCAAAGATAGTATAAATCCTTGTACTGTTCCAAAAATTGCTCTAGACTTAGTAATAGTGTTAGCCATGTCACATAGTGCAAGATTAAAAGTATGACACCCACAAGCACTATACAAAGCTCTAGGATTTTTTTTTCCAAGAATCTCCTTTGAACTTCACTATGTTTTCCCTTCACGTTTGCTCCATTATCATAGCCTTTACCATGCATATCATCAATATTAAGACCAAGAGGCTCTAATTACTTTGATGTAACTTCAAAAAGTCCTTTATCGGTAGTATCATCAATAACCAAAAAACCTAAAAAAGATTACTCAACAGTCACAAAATTAGATTTAAAATTGACATACCTCACAATTATATACATATGTTCCTGGTGAATTGTATCGGGGGTGAAATCGATTATTATGGAGTAATACTTTGCTTGCTTTATCTTTTTGATGATTTCAGTTTTTAATTTGATGAACTAGTAATTGTATTAACTCGTTTTGAATATTATGCCCAAGATAATGTACATGGAGTTCATTACTCATGATACGTCGCACATGCTCTTTCATAATTGGGTCAAATTCTTCCAACATCTCAACCAAACACAAAAAGTTTCCATTGCTTTTTATATACAACTTCTCGTTGGATCCACGAAATGCTAAACCATGTTTAGCAAGAAATTTGAACAGAGCCAATAATCCTAAAAATGACTTATTTTCAATAATCTCTTGTTTTTTAAATTGCTCGTATGCCACTTTATCAATTGTTTCGTTGCATTCCAAACTTTGACACATTTCAAACCATTGATTCATATTCTTGAGATGTTCAAAGCTAACCTCATGCTATTCAAGAGCCTGAGAAGCATGCCTCCAATCCTCATAACCTTCATTTTCCAACCCACCTTTCATATGCCTTTGTTTAAAAATCTTACAACAAAAACAAAATAGTTTTTCAATCTCTTTCCAATACACTATCCATTCTCTATCACGCGTCTCCCGATTTGATAGAATTATAGTATACTAACTATAGAAAATCATCTTCCATGTTTATCCACGGGACCCTTTATCAATAGTTAAATCTTTTTTTGGACCTTTCTTAACCAATTCATTAATCAAGTTAGGAGTAAGCTCGTCCCAAGTTCTAGGATCAAAAATATCAATATCATTAGCATTAGCATCATCTTCACCCACATTAGCTTCATTTAGACTAGCATTAACGTTATCTTCACCCAAATTAGCTTCATCCACATTACCTTCATCTACATTAGCATTAACATCATCTTCACTCACATTAAGTTCATTAAAATTAACACCTTCTTCACCCACGTTAGATTCATCCACATTAGAACTAGAACTTTGATGTAATTTTGAGAAAAACTTGTTGATATAAAGCCCTTTATCATTCTTTGCCTTTTCTTCCTCTAGCTTCTTTTTTTTTACGTTTATGGGTACCGAAGAGGTATTTATATATGGGAACGGGAGGCATGATTTATAGACAAAAACAAAAATATTCAACATTCAGTATTACTCGCAAAAAAAAAAACAAACAAACAAAACAACTCATCGTCTCATCTGCTCATGAAATATAAAAAAATGCAACACAAAATACTATCTCAAAAAGTTAACAATAAAAAAAATCACCAAAGAGAACAACGAAGTCAAACAATCACCATCAAACACCCACTTTGTGTCAAGCATAACAAAAAAAATGACTTTGCAGGCCGTCACATATTCGAGTTTGACTATACGGTAACAGTCTATACCTTAAATCCAGTTATCCAAATTCTTTTCAAGCATAAAACTCATTGACTAACAAAAGGTAATAAAAATCATAGTATCATACCTTCGATTCCCGATTTCCGTGGCCTAATCTCCAGTCAAAGATAGAATTCCCATTCAGTCGTTTGCTTAGTTTTCTGTAACATCCTACATTTGATTATAATAATAAAATAAATTTCGTCTATTTTATAGTGGGTCGTTATCGGTTTAGATAACTAGAATATGAGTTGGGCTAGTGTTGGGTTAAATGGATATGGGTTATGGACTTGGGTATGAAAGAAAGAAGGAAAGACCATGGGCTTAAGCCCATGATCCCTAAATATATAAACCATAATCACCATTAAATCCCTCATTTTACACATATCCCTTACACCACCCAAAACACACACTTAAGCTCTCTCTCTCTAGCCGAAATCACCAAGGAAACAGATCCCGACCCAAGGTAATGGTAGTATAATATTGTATGAGCTCAAACCCGTTAGATTAAGTCGCGAAACGACGGGGCGACACCTTTAAACCATTAAATTCACGAGATCCGGGTGGAATCGGGTATTAACGGAGCAAAACATGAGCCTAGGGATCAACCTAGCTCAGATCTGGATCAAACGGGACGAAAAAACGGTGAAAACGGTGCTGAAACACGTTTTCCCGGCCACCGCCCGGTTTTCTAGCACGGCGGCGCCGGAAAGGCGGCTGGGTATTTAAGGATGTCAGAGAATGTTTCTGACATTCTCTGACAAACCCTAACCCTAATTCGTTAATGGAGAGTTAACGAACTAGGGGTGATTCGTCAAGTGAATTCGCTAATGAAAGCTTAACGAACTAGCCCTAGTTCGTATCCTAATTCGTTATAGAAAAGACAGCGAATTAACCTCATTTCGTTATACTCATTCGTTAAAGGAAGATAACGAACTAGACGGTTCAATTCGTTACTGAAGGGTCATTCGCTATAGGGTTCAATTCGTCAAAGAACCGGTTCGCTATGGGGTCCAATTCACTACATGGACTGGTTTGATTCGTTATAAAAGTAACGAATGGGTCATTCGTTATGAACCCGATAACGAACTAGAAGTTTGACAGAATGACAGAACTAGAAGCTCGACCCCAGCCAGGGGCTCTGCCCCTTGGACCCTGCTAGGGCTGCCGCTCCTAGACCCCGCTGCCAGGGGCGCTGCCCCCGTACCCCCCGTTCGTTGAGGGTTATAATTATACTAGAAACACGAGATGAGTAGTGATAGTTAATTTGTCACACCCTCAAAATCCACTAACGGAGTTTTACCGTCAGAGGGTGTGAACTGGCAGGATCGGAATCATCAGTTATAATCAAACCATAAAAACGTTTAAATGCAAATAAGTGCGGAAGCATAAAAACCTTAATTCAAAAGCTGCGTCACGCAGGACTTAAAACCAAAGATAACTGTTAAAAATAAGTTTGCAGAATAAAAGTGTTTTCACTTAATGCATGCTCCTAAACCGCGCGCCCGCCTCGGCTACCTGAGAATAACATACTAAAAGTGTCAACACAAGGTTGGTGAGTTCACAAGTTATATAAGATAAATCGTTTAGCGTTTTGCGTAACCTCGTTACGGCGTTTCAGTGTTGCGTAACCACGTTACGGCGTTTAAGTGTTGCGTAACCACGTTACGGCGTTTAAGTGTTGCGTAACCACGTTACGGCGTTTAAGTGTTGCGTAACCACGTTACGGCGTTTAAGTGTTTTGCATTACCAGATAGTGTTACGTCAAATTATATATCGATAGGTAGCTAATCTATACAACAAGTATCGCTAAGTGGTTCGAGACCGAAGCTGACTGTTTATCAAGTGCCCGTCACCAGGTCAACCCAGACCATGGTAAGTGTTAGCCAAAATTACACCCACTCAACCTCCAGTTGAGCTTAGCGTCGGGTGGGGTTTGTCAAACCCAGTAGTACTACTCAACAGTGACACGCTATTCCAAATATTAACCGGTTCGATGTGTGGGACTTCAAATGTTACGTTTGCCGCTTAGCCTTTACAAGTGATATATAATTTATAACAAAATCTTAAATATGCGTTTATCTCAGAAAATGCGTTTATCGGAGTATGTTATCTCCCCCAAGTGAAAAACGTTTGAAAACAGTTCAAAGAGCGGGGTAAGTGAAACTCACTGTTTGCGAAGAATATCCCGATATAGATCACCAAGTGATGCGCGTCGTAGAAACTCTCTAGCGTTCTAAATAACAAAGAGATTTTCTAAGTATCGGTACGTTTAACGAGTCTCTAGACTCGGCACATAATACCTATGCACGTAACAGATTTCGTGTTTCGTTTGTGAATCGTGTGTGACTTAAACAAGTACAATTGTGATACGATACATGAGTGAGCAATTACTTTCGTGTCACGTACTAATAACATACTTTACTAGCAATTATCCCCGTAAGGGCATTTTGGTCAACAAACAAAATTAACTAACCATTATTCCCCATAAGGGCAATTTGGTCAATTCATGGCAATCAATTAACAACTATTCCCCGCAAGGGTATTTTGGTCAAAACATAACAAATATATAAAAACTATCATATTTCATGCATTTTTACACAACTCAGCAGTTAGTTTCATTATGACAGAATTTCTACTTGAAAGATTGTACTATTTCACCGATCATAACGTCTCAATTAATTCACCAAAAATCACCACCGAAGCATACATATCTTAGGTTTCCAGAACATATTTTATATTATTTTTATTCCACATATTTTTCTTATAATGACCAAAACATTACAGCAAACTCATATCAGTCAGATTCATGCGCAACAGAATGTTATTTGCAATTCCCGTTAAACGAAAAATCCAATAAATGCAAGACCACTTGGTTTTGGTTCCTAACTCAATGAGTCAACTTCCAGAAGTGGAACCAGCCCAATTGGCCTCGTGGTTCATGAGATATAACATTTACAACTTAACCTAACAGCAGGTCTAACAGCTCAGCTTTGCACCACGTTTTTGTAAAATAATAAAAGTACACTTCTACTTGTCCAAAAATTACAAACTTATACTTCATGGAAACTAGACTCAACCTAGTTTACTGCAGTATCCACAATCTCAACCAATTTTCACGTTTACACTTCGTTACAGTCATTTAAACATCGTAACACATTCTGTCCAGAATCTGTTTACATCCAAACTCAACATAATAACAATCTATGAACTATCATGCATCCATATAACACTCTAGACTCCATAAACAATATCCATGCACATCAATTACACCTTACATACATGATTAGGGTTTTTGTTTGAACTCAAATCAAAGACACAACAATAATCATGCAACAATATCAATCTAGTTATCAATCATCATCAAATCAGTTCAAAAATCACATGAATACCATAACCCTAGAAATCGGCCATTAAGGCTTACAATTCACCCAATAAAACTAACAATTAAACATAGAGGATGCATAGAATAGTTGTTTATACCTTCCTAGCACCTTAATCTTCAATCAAACTTGAAAGATCTTGATTGTGTGTGTGTGTATATTAATCGATCTCAAGGAAGTAAAGGGAGGGGATGGCTGCCGATTTTACTAGGGGAATAGGAGTAGGAGGTTAGGGTTTAGGTTTACCATGTATTTATAAAGGAATATGTTACGCTTTGGCCCCTCAACTCCTAAGTATTACTTTTTCTAGAACATTCTATCATAACTTGCACATTAAGTTAACATTAAGTATTACTTTTTCTAGAACCTTCTATCATAACTTGCACATTAAATTAACATGACAATAATATTATCACATAACACATAATCCTAACACATAATTATCACATAATTAGTGTTTTAGTGTTTTTCGTTTATTCATCAATCGTTTGCGTTTCGGTGCAAATCCCGAAAGACTACTACACATGTAGTAAGTGTTAAGCGTCATTTAAACCCTAGTTTAAATGTAATGAGGTTTGCGTTTAGATTCAATAAATCTAAAGTTTGAATTGACGGAGTTGCGTTAACGGAGTTAACCTGAAATTGACGATTGTCACATCATTCCCATGTTAAAGAATTTTCGTCCCGAAAATTTGAGTCAAGTCGTGATGAGTGTCTGAAAAAAAGTAAGAAAATTTTCAGTTTGTCATATCATCCCCTAGTAGAAAAAAAATTTCGTCCCGAAATTTAATTCATACTTCCGGTGATTTCTGACGGCTTGCCGGGTTTCGCGGTTTTCTGTGTTTGGTCAGCCCTTCAAAAAGGTGAGGATACTTTTTCATCATTTGATTCTCGCGTTCCCACGTGAACTCCGGTCCACGTCTCGAGTTCCAATGAACTTTAACAATTGGAATTTTGCTGTGCTTGAGCGTTTTGGTTTCCCAATCCAAAACCTCAACTGGTTCTTCAATGAAGCGTAACTGTTCATCAACTTGCAGTTCCTTCAAAGGGACTACTTGAGTTTAATCGGATAAGCATTTCTTTAAATTCGATACGTGAAAAACGTTGTGTACACCGCTGAGTTCTGCTGGTAAGTCTAGTCGATACGCCACTGGACCAATGCGTTCCGTTATCCGATAAGGACCAACATATCGTGGGTTGAGTTTGTTTCGCTTTCCAAAGCGAACCACACCTTTCCAAGGTGAGACTTTGAGTAACACTCGATTGTTTACTTGAAATTCGAGAGGTTTTCGGCGCTTGTCAGCGTAACTCTTTTGGCGATCACGTGCTGCTGCCATGCGGTTTCGGATTTGAACAATCTTTTCCGAAGTTTCGAGTACCAGTTCTGGACCAGTGATTTGGCTGTCACCCACCTCTGCCCAGCAGAGCGGTGATCGACACTTCCGTCCGTATAGTGCTTCAAACGGTGCTGCGTTAATACTTGCGTGGTAGCTGTTATTGTACGAAAACTCTACCAAGGGTAAGTGGGGTTCCCAACTTCTTCCGAAATCCAAAACGCATGCACGCAACATATCTTCCAGGGTCTGAATAGTTCGTTCACTTTGCCCATCCGTCTGAGGATGGTATGTTGTACTCATATCGAGACGGGTGCCCAGTGCGCTTTGCAGCGACTTCCAAAAGTGCGAAGTGAAACGAGAATCTCGATCGGAAATGATCGAGACAGGCACTCCGTGTCTCGACACTACTTCCTTCATGTAAACACGAGTCAGTCTTTCCATTTTGTCCGTTTCCTTAATTGCTAGGAAGTGTGCCGATTTAGTCAACCGGTCAACGATCACCCAGATGGTATCGCATCCCGTCGGTGTCTTAGGCAAACCCGTAATAAAATCCATTGAGATGTGTTCCCATTTCCACATTGGGAGTTCCGGTTGTTGTAGTAGACCAGATGTTTTCTGGTATTCTATCTTGACTCTGGCACAAGTCAAGCATTTGCTCACGTAGGTGGCAATGTCGGCTTTCATGTTCGGCCACCAGTAAAGTGCCTTTAAATCATGATACATTTTATCTGAGCCAGGGTGGATAGAATATCGGGACTTGTGAGCTTCGTCCATCACTAGAGTTCTCAACTCTCCGTATCGTGGAACCCAAATCCGGTTCTCAAAATATCGGACCCCGTCCGATCTGGTTTCAAGTTGCTTGTTCATGCCCCGCATGAGTTCCGATGGAAGATTATCATCTTTCAAAGCTTCAAGTTGCGCATCGCGAATCTGATCGGGTAAGCTGGCATGAATCGTGAGTTGCAATGCTCTCACCCGTCTGGGTTTATCTGTTTCTTTTCTGCTGAGGGCGTCGGCCACCACATTGGCCTTGCCAGGGTGGTACTTGATGGCACAATCATAATCATTGAGCAGCTCGACCCAACGACGCTGTCGCATGTTCAGCTCCTTCTGATCGTAGATATGTTGGAGACTCTTGTGGTCGGTGTAAATGGTAAACTTGGTACCGTACAAGTAATGCCTCCATATCTTAAGAGCAAACACCACAGCTCCAAGTTCCAAATCATGGGTCGTGTAGTTCTTCTCGTGAACCCGTAGTTGTCTAGAGGCATAGGCTATAACCTTCTCGAGTTGCATCAGCACACAACCGAGACCTTGTATAGATGCGTCACAGTGTACCTCAAAATTTTCCGTTCCCTCGGGGAGGGCTAAAATAGGGGCGCTACAAAGCTTGGTTTTCAACAGTTGAAAAGCGGATTCTTGCGCGTCACCCCAATTGTACTTAGTGCCCTTGTGAGTCAAAGCGGTGAGGGGTTGAGCAATCTTTGAAAATTCCTCGATGAAACGCCGGTAGTAGCCGGCCAGTCCTAGGAATTGTCGCACCTCAGTCGGAGTCTTAGGTGCTTCCCAGTTTTTGATGGCCTCTACCTTACCGGGATCGACATGGATACCATTCTCGTTGATCACATGTCCTAAAAAGTGAACCTCGCGAAGCCAAAATTCACATTTCGAGAGTTTAGCATACAGTTGTTCCTTCTTCAATAGTTCCAGAATTACCCTTAAGTGCTCTTCGTGGTCAGTCTCGTTCTTGGAGTAGACGAGAATATCATCGATGAAAACAATCACAAACTTGTCGAGGTACGCCTTGCATACTCGATTCATGAGATCCATAAATACGGCTGGCGCGTTGGTTAGGCCAAAAGGCATAACCTAAAACTCGTAGTGACCATACCGTGTTCTGAAAGCCGTCTTTGAGATATCTTCTTCGCGCACTCTCAGCTGGTGGTAACCGGATCGTAGATCAATCTTAGAGTAGTAACTCGATCCTTGAAGCTGGTCAAACAAATCATCAATTCGGGGTAAAGGATAACGGTTCTTGACCGTCACCTTGTTCAACTCCCGGTAGTCGATGCACATTCGGAAAGTCCCGTCTTTCTTTCGGACAAACAAGACAGGGGCTCCCCATGGCGATGAGCTAGGTCGGATAAAACCCTTATCCAACAAATCTTGCAACTGAGTGGACAACTCCTGAAGTTCCGCCGGTGCGAGCCGATACGGGGCTCGTGCTATGGGTGCTGCACCGGGTGTCAACTCGATTTGGAATTCGACTTGACGAATAGGAGGGAGTCCGGGCAAATCCTCTGGGAAAACTTCCGGAAAGTCTCGCACAACCGGTATGTCTTCAATTCGTTTCTCCTCCGCGGGTTTCTCAACAATCTGCGCCAAAATTGCCGGATGACCCTTTCGTAGATACTTCTGTGTCTTCAAAAGGGTAATGACGCTGGTGGTCATGCCGCTTCTCTCGCCTCGGACCGAAATGATCTCGCCGGAAGGGGTGGTAATATGGACTATCTTATCATGGCATATAATCTCCGCTCGGTTCTCGGATAACCAGTCCATGCCGACAACGACATCGAAACTACTAAGCGTAAAAGGAATAAGGTCGATATCAAAGACATGACCTGACAGTTTCAACTTACATCCCGCAGGTATATGAGTTGTTACTACAGTTTTACCGTTAGCTAATTCGACAGGAAACTTAGCGTCTAACGGGGTTGGAGTAAGGTCTAAAAGTTGGCTAAAGGCTTTCGACACAAAACTCCTATCAGCTCCAGTGTCAAATAAAACAGAAGCAAAACAATCGTTTACAGGGAACTTACCAGACACCACATGCGGATCATTGCGGGCTTGACCCGATCCAATCACAAATGCTCTTCCTTTGCCATTGCCTCCACCATTACTGCCACTTCCATTACCCCCGTTATTGTCATTCTATTTCAGCTTGGGGCAATCCTTCCGGAAATGACCTTCCTGCCCACATTCAAAGCATCCCTTAGTTGTCATCGGTGGCTTAGGAGCACCCTTTGCCGCAAGGTCTCCTCTACATTCTTTCGCTTGGTGACCTATCTTTCCGCATCTTTGACACTTGACACGGTCACACTGGCCAACATGATGATAGTTGCACCTGTTGCACTTTGGATATTTCCCAGCATATCCGCTCGAAACCTGCCCGTTACCGTTGTTGTTGTTGTTGTGATTTTGAGTGTTAAAGCTCCGAGTAAATTCGGGCTTACGGTAGTGGTGTTGCGGTGGGAGGTTCGAGGATGAAGATCTGGTGTTGTCAAACTTTCTCTTCCCGCTGTTCGGGTTGCTGTTGCTGTTACTGTTGCTGACGTGGTCATTACTCGGGTTGTCACGGGCTTTAGTGGTCGAACCCCTAGGTGGTAACGCACCTTGGGTCACAGCCTGATCCGTCAGTTTGTGAGCTAAACGGATCGCTTGTTGGATCGTGGCTGGCCTGGAAGACGTCACCATGCCCTGAATCTGCGGTGCTAATCCATCAATGTACATTTCTATCCTCTTGCTCGGCGGATCCACCATCCGCGGACACATCACAGCCAACTCGTGCGAACGGGTAGTGTAGGCTTCGATTTCCGAACCCACCATCTTCAGCGACCAAAATTCTGACTCAAATTTTGAAATTTCTTCTCTCGGACAATACTCCTCTCGCATCATGTTTTTGAACTCCTCCCAATTCATCGCGTTAGCCAGTTCCAATCCAAGAATTTGCACATCTGCACATCGTCTGGGGACACCTCTGAGTGTGCCTCTGGCTCAGCCGGTTCTTCCTCCGGTTCCTCTTCGGGTTCCTCCTCGGGATCTTCCTCAGGTTCCTCCTCAGGCTCTTCTTCGGGATCTGCCTCAGGCTCGGCCTCAGGCTCTGCCTCAGGTTCGGCTGCGTTCTGAGCAATTTGCATTTGTAAGACATCGCAACGCTCTCGAGCTATCTCAGTTCGGGTCCTTGCTTCTTGGAGTTGCTCTTGCAAGTCTATCATCTCGGCTTGCATCTTCATCATAACCTTCGTTTGCTGATCACTAGCCTCTCGCATTTCCTTCATTGCCGTTGCCATGCGGGCAATCTCCTCCTTAGTCTCGGTTCCGTCTTTTAACATTCTGGAAACGTTCTCCCTCGTATAGCGCATGTAACCCACGTCACGCTACAAGTATGAGACAACAGCTGCGAGAACTCTCTCTTACAGGTTCGGTTATGGGTGGTAGGGTGTTGGGATAAGCAGGGTGGTTCGGGTGAGGCAACGGGGGAACTTGTTCGCGATAGACCATACGTCTGATCATGTTAGGGTACCAATCCCAGCTAACGTCGTTTTCGTAAATGCCTCCGGATAGGCGGTACCTCTTCGGTGCGGGAGCTTCGAGTTCCGGGACTACTCGGGGTGGCGATGCGGTAGGTATCTACGGTTCTTTCCCGTGACCATGAGTCATCGGATCGGATGATGATGATGATGATGGCGGCGTCGACATTCCTTGAGGTAAGCCGTGTATGCGCGCGCGTATGAGTGAAAGAGGTAAAGATATAAGATTACAAGACTACACAAACCTATGCAGTGCGTATCATTATAACTAATGGGTCGTCGCGGTTATAGTCTAGTATGCATGCAGCTTCTAGTTCGCTATAACCAATGGCTCTGATACCAATCTGTCACACCCTCAAAATCCACTAACGGAGTTTTACCGTCAGAGGGTGTGAACTGGCAGGATCGGAATCATCAGTTATAATCAAACCATAAAAACGTTTAAATGCAAATAAGTGCGGAAGCGTAAAAACCTTAATTCAAAAGCTGCGTCACGCAGGACGACTTAAAACCAAAGATAACTGTTAAAAATAAGTTTGCAGAATAAAAGTGTTTTCACTTAATGCATGCTCCTAAACCGCGCGCCCGCCTCGGCTACCTGAGAATAACATACTAAAAGTGTCAACACAAGGTTGGTGAGTTCACAAGTTATATAAGATAAATCGTTTAGCGTTTTGCGTAACCTCGTTACGGCGTTTCAGTGTTGCGTAACCACGTTACGGCGTTTAAGTGTTGCGTAACCACGTTACGGCGTTTAAGTGTTGCGTAACCACGTTACGGCGTTTAAGTGTTGCGTAACCACGTTACGGCGTTTAAGTGTTGCGTAACCACGTTACGGCGTTTAAGTGTTTTGCATTACCAGATAGTGTTACGTCAAATTATATATCGATAGGTAGCTAATCTATACAACAAGTATCGCTAAGTGGTTCGAGACCGAAGCTGACTGTTTATCAAGTGCCCGTCACCAGGTCAACCCAGACCATGGTAAGTGTTAGCCAAAATTACACCCACTCAACCTCCAGTTGAGCTTAGCGTCGGGTGGGGTTTGTCAAACCCAGTAGTACTACTCAACAGTGACTCGCTATTCCAAATATTAACCGGTTCGATGTGTGGGACTTCAAATGTTACGTTTGTCGCTTAGCCTTTACAAGTGATATATAATTTATAACAAAATCTTAAATATGCGTTTATCTCAGAAAATGCGTTTATCGGAGTATGTTATCTCCCCCAAGTGAAAAACGTTTGAAAACAGTTCAAAGAGCGGGGTAAGTGAAACTCACTGTTTGCGAAGAATATCCCGATATAGATCACCAAGTGATGCGCGTCGTAGAAACTCTCTAGCGTTCTAAATAACAAAGAGATTTTCTAAGTATCGGTACGTTTAACGAGTCTCTAGACTCGGCACATAATACCTATGCACGTAACAGATTTCGTGTTTCGTTTGTGAATCGTGTGTGACTTAAACAAGTACAATTGTGATACGATACATGAGTGAGCAATTACTTTCGTGTCACGTACTAATAACATACTTTACTAGCAATTATCCCCGTAAGGGCATTTTGGTCAACAAACAAAATTAACTAACCATTATTCCCCATAAGGGCAATTTGGTCAATTCATGGCAATCAATTAGCAACTATTCCCCGCAAGGGTATTTTGGTCAAAACATAACAAATATATAAAAACTATCATATTTCATGCATTTTTACACAACTCAGCAGTTAGTTTCATTATGACAGAATTTCTACTTGAAAGATTGTAGTATTTCACCGATCATAACGTCTCAATTAATTCACCAAAAATCACCACCGAAGCATACATATCTTAGGTTTCCAGAACATATTTTATCTTATTTTTATTCCACATATTTTTCTTATAATGACCAAAACATTACAGCAAACTCATATCAGTCAGATTCATGCGCAACAGAATGTTATTTGCAATTCCCGTTAAACGAAAAATCCAATAAATGCAAGACCACTTGGGTTTGGTTCCTAACTCAATGAGTCAACTTCCAGAAGTGGAACCAGCCCAATTGGCCTCGTGGTTCATGAGATATAACATTTACAACTTAACCTAACAGCAGGTCTAACAGCTCAGCTTTGCACCACGTTTTTGTAAAATAATAAAAGTACACTTCTACTTGTCCAAAAATTACAAACTTATACTTCATGGAAACTAGACTCAACCTAGTTTACTGCAGTACCCACAATCTCAACCAATTTTCACGTTTACCCTTCGTTACAGTCATTTAAACATCGTATACACATTCTGTCCAGAATCTGTTTACATCCAAACTCAACATAATAACAATCTATGAACTATCATGCATCCATATAACACTCTAGACTCCATAAACAATATACATGCACATCAATTACACCTTACATACATGATTAGGGTTTTTGTTTGAACTCAAATCAAAGACACAACAATAATCATGCAACAATATCAATCTAGTTATCAATCATCATCAAATCAGTTCAAGAATCACATGAATACCATAACCCTAGAAATCGGCCATTAAGGCTTTCAATTCACCCAATAAAACTAACAATTAAACATAGAGGATGCATAGAATAGTTGTTTATACCTTCCTAGCACCTTAATCTTCAATCAAACTTGAAAGATCTTGATTGTGTGTGTGTGTATATTAATCGATCTCAAGGAAGTAAAGGGAGGGGATGGCTGCCGATTTTACTAGGGGAATAGGAGTAGGAGGTTAGGGTTTAGGTTTACCATGTATTTATAAAGGAATATGTTACGCTTTGGCCCCTCAACTCCTAAGTATTACTTTTTCTAGAACATTCTATCATAACTTGCACATTAAGTTAACATTAAGTATTACTTTTTCTAGAACCTTCTATCATAACTTGCACATTAAATTAACATGACAATAATATTATCACATAACACATAATCCTAACACATAATTATCACATAATTAGTGTTTTAGTGTTTTTCGTTTATTCATCAATCGTTTGCGTTTCGGTGCAAATCCCGAAAGACTACTACACATGTAGTAAGTGTTAAGCGTCATTTAAACCCTAGTTTAAATGTAATGAGGTTTGCGTTTAGATTCAATAAATCTAAAGTTTGAATTGACGGAGTTGCGTTAACGGAGTTAACCTGAAATTGACGATTGTCACATAATTGATGCATGTAATTATTATACAGTTAGCCTGTTTTGGATAAAAATCTGTTAAGAATCAAGTATCCAAATCTGTTAAGTGAGGTAAGGTGGTAACTTGATAATGACAAGTGTGTAATCGGAATATTAGTGAACACAAAGGTTTGATCACGAGGGAAAAAGCCCTTAACCAAAATAGTCTTACTTCGGTCAAAACTTATCAAGGTAATCTTTGGTAAAATAACTCCAGTCAAGGATTAATAAGATAATCTTTGGTCGGATTACTTTAGTCAATGATCAACAAGGTAACCTTTGGTCGATGAGTATATGATTATCGTGGTCTCCGGCACAAAAAACCCCCGAACGGTGAAACCTATCACTGTCGATTATATTAATAGAACGAAAGGTGGTTACAAATGTACTCGAGAATACGATCGAGGTTACAGAGTATGCTAGTGTGTAGAGAGTATTAATTTCTGCTCTAGTGTGTGTGTAAGTACATGTGTTTTCCTACTCGATCATACTCAAATATATAATGAAAAAGTAATTAACAAACTTAACAACTTCATCCTAAAAATCCGCTAGTCTTCCATTCCTCACCAACGTGCTTTTTGACCACGTGCTGACAGCCACTCACTAGCGAACAAAGCGGTAGACCAGGTCTAGATACCATTGTTATTGTTTAAACGTCAATCTTCTAGAGAGTTCTTCCATAATCAGCTATGTTGAATTAGGATCCTAGATCCATGTTCTAGCTATAGGATGTCCCATGAGGATAATTGATGCAAGTTCGTCTTAAAGTTGATATACCTGTCTAACACATCACCATACTAAACGCAATCATTAGTAAACAAACAATACCGAGGATCGTCGATCCTTTATATCCTGATGTATATTTCAAGGATAAACTATCCATAAGACAGTCAAGGATAAAAAATCCTCAGTATAAAAATCGTGACCTAACAATTGCCCCTAAAATGGCGGGTGACAGTGGAGCACAGCTGTCATTTTGAAATTCAAAATCCTTCAAAATAGTAGATGATTAGACGTGTGCCGGGCGGTTGATATTCACAAACCATAATTACAAGCCGCCTATATATGTGATAATTATAATCCTTTTATAATCACACATCTAAGCGTCTCTCAGGTATCCTTTCATCTTTACCAATTTGCATTATCTCAAACTTTTTTCCTTGGCTTATTCTTCTTTCATATATAGGCCATTGATTCTGCCCGACATCATTATGAGAAAACTATCGCAGAACACGATAAGACCCTCGCTATGCTGAGATCAACAGCTGCTGCTAATGAGAAGGCCCTCGCTAAGATGACCAAAGAGAAAAGAGAAATAGAGGCGCATGCTGCTGCCCTGGCTGTTCAGATGCAGGACGAAATCAACCGGGTAGCCGAAGAGGCGAAGGTATGGGCAGCTTAGTCGATCTTAGAGTCTTCAAAGAATGGAAGCAGGCCTTGATCGACTTAGGTGGAGGCGAGGAGGAAACCGAGGTTGTGATGGTTGATGCGGGCGAAAAAGGAACCAGCGGGGTGAAGGGTCTGGATGAAACTGAAGGTAGAAATGAGGCAAATATGGGCAATGAAAGATACAAAGGATAAGGCCCGAGCCTGTTTTATTTTGCTTTTATGATGTTTTTATGAACAAGTATTATGGTCTATATTAAACAATAGTATTTAGGGTAAAGGATCTATGATCCTTAAGACAATCGGCGGGGGTGAAAAAGGTGGAGGGATCCTCTGTTTCTGGGGATGAAGCCTTTGTTGCCCCTGTTTTTAATTTCCTGCACTTTATGAACAATTAGTAACTTTCACTTAACCCAGATGGATGGTCCATCTTTTCGTATGGTGAAGTCCGGGTTAGGTAATTTTGGATAAGTCCTCGGGGCTTATCTTAATTAATATATAAATCTTTTGACTATTTACATGTTATTTATCTTCAAAAATTTGTTGGATATAACTTTTAGCATTATTAATAGTTTGACAAATATTCTTAAGTAAAAGGTTTTTAGGATAAAAGATCCTTAAAAGTTGTTTAGAATAAAATATCCTTAAGGAAGAAAATATTTAGAAAAGAATATCCTTAAATCATATATTTTAGGATAAAGTATCCTTAAGATAGACAAATTTTTAGTATTCAAAGAACTTTAAGAAAATAGTCTTTCCAATCGGAATATCCAAATTTATCGCAATGAATAACAATTCTAAGTTTAACGATAAAGATTATACCAGAAGGTCTAGATAGACCTAAGTTACCAGAAGTATTGAGCTCTTAATGTTCCTTACAAGAGTAGTTTTAGGATCCGGGATCCTTAGTTTCTCGATCTTCAGTAATAACTTAGAAAATTCGCTGCAAATAATTCATATTATTAATTGGGATCAAATCCGTTAAGCTTGGGACAAGCCCATAAAATAAACTGGGAACAAACCCAACAAATATTCTGGGGACACGCCCGTGCAACTGGGGACAAGCCCATAAAATAAACTGGGGACAAGCCCAACAAATATTCTGGGGACAAGCCCAACAAATATTCTGGGGACAAGCCCAATAAACTGGGGGCAAGCCCAACAAATATTCTGGGGACAAGCCCAATTAACTGATGACAAGCCCAACAAATATTCTGGGGACAAGCCCAATAAACTGGTGTTAACTGACGACATACCCCTTGAGAATAGGTGAAAACCCCTTAGACCTTAGGATTAAACTGGCGACATGGCCCTTGAGAAGAGGTGAAAACCCCTTAAACCTTAGGAAATGGTACGTCTACCATATATCGTAGGATCCTCCATATAGCCGGAAACAACGAAATTGTCAGCCACTAAACGTGTACTGGTCCCGCTGCCCCGGACTATACATCGGATATCGTGCGCAACTGGCGATCGTGAGAAACGTGAAAACCTTTAAACCTTATGGGGTATGACCATCGGGGGTCATACCCAATCGTGGGCAAAGCCAAGAGAAATAGTAAAGTACCTTATATGTAAAGGAGAGGTGGCCAACCTCCTAGACATTGAACTGCTCATTAGAATCTGCATTGTTACTTAAAAACTTGGAAGAGATAAACGTTAAAAATATATTATCCTTGGAATAACAAGAATACAAAATGAATAAGTAATCATATAGATATTACCGATTTTAGGATCCTTGATCCTTTAAGGATAATATATCCTCTCAAGATATTGGATCCTAATTAGAAAAAATATTTCTTTAGGTGGATAGCATTCCATGCTCTTGGTAGTCTATTGCCTTCCATTGTAAGCAAATGATATGCCCCCATTTCCTTCTTCCGACTCATTCTGATAAGGTCCTTCCCATTTTGGCGCTAGCTTCCCATCAGCCGGATTCATTGTGTTTTGGAAGGCTTTCCTTAACACCAAATCTCCTTCTTGAAATCTTCTGATTCTGATATTTTTGTTGTATGCCCCAACTACCCTTTGTTGATAAGCTGCCATTCTGATCTTTGCTAGGTCTCTGAGTTCTTCTATAGTATCCAAGTCTTCAAGAAGGATATCCTCATTGGCTTGAGGATCACGGATGCTCGTTCTCACAGTATGAACCACCATTTCTGTGGGAATTACTGCTTCGGATCCAAACACCAGTGAAAAGGGTGTTTGACCTGTTGCATTCTTTGGAGTTGTCCTGTCTGCCCAAAGAACGTAAGGAAGTTCTTCAGCCCATTTTCCCTTCTTGGATCCTAGCTTCTTCTTTAGATTGTTGATGATGATCTTGTTGCTAGACTCAGCTTGACCATTGGCTTGAGGATGAACCGGAGTGGAAGTAATCATTTTGATGCCCCAACTGTCACAAAAGTTAGTGGTTCTATTCCCGATAAACTGGGAACCATTGTCATAGATAATTTCAGCAGGAATACCAAATCTAGTTATAATATTTCGTTTAATAAAAGATATTACTTCCCTTTCTCGGACTTGTACAAATGCTTCAGCCTCAATCCATTTGGAGAAGTAGTCAGTCATGGCAAGCATAAAGACTTTTCCGCCGGGTGCTTTTAGTAACTTGCCTACAATATCCATACCCAATTTCATGAAAGTCCATGAGGAGGATATAGGATATAAAGGCTCCGCTGGCTGATGAAGGATGTTTGCATGTCTTTGACAAGCATCACATTTTCTTGAATACTCCACTGCATCCTTCTTCATTGTTGGCCAGAAGTATCCGGTTCTAAGTATTCTAGAAAATACTGCTCTTCCACCTGTGTGATTGCCGCAGTCTCCTTCATGAAAATCCTTGAGTACTTCTTTGATCTCAGGATCCTCAATGCATCTCAAATATGGACCTGCAAGAGATTTTCTATATAGTATATCATTTAATAAATGTACTGTGATACCTTGAGTTTGAAGGATCTGGGATTCTCTGTTATTGGAATTTCTCCTGTTTGTATGTACTTTTTGATCGGGAGGATCCAGGATCCTTGATTGTTCGAGGATAGTGGATCCCAAAGCATAATCTGCTTATCATTTGTTAATTCCACAACTTCTTGCTCTCCTATTGCTGGCGAGAGTATGTGGATTATTGGGATTTTCAAATCCTCAGGAATCTTCAAAGATAAGGCTAAGTTTGCCAAGGCGTCTGCCCCAGCGTTTTCTTCCCTCGGTACCTGTGTAATACTAAATATTTCGAAGGATTTCGATAACTCCTTCACAACATCTAAATATTTCATTAGTTTCTCACATTTAACAGCATACGAGTCATTAAAGTGGTTAGTTATCAATAAAGAATCTACTTAAACTTGAAGATACCTGATTTCCATGATTTTGGCTAATTGCAAACCTGCGATCAGAGCCTCATACTCTGCTTCATTGTTTGTTGCTTGGAACTCACAAGATATGGATTGGGGTATTTGTCCCCCTGTGGCGATTTCAGTAGGATCCCTAATCATATTCCTCTTACGTTGGATGCTCCATCTATGAAGATTATCCAAGGATCCTTGGTCTTTTCCAATTGTTGGACCTCCAAGTCAGCTTCTTTTTGTAGATCACTAGTGAAATCAGCCACAAAGTCTGCTAATGCTTGAGATTTGATTGCTGTTCTTGGCTCATATTGGATATCAAATGCACTTAATTTCACAGCCCACTTGGCCATTCTACCTGATAAATCTGGTTTTCTAAGAACATTCTTCACAGGATAATTAGTTCTCAAAATAATAGGGTGAGTTTCAAAATAATGTCTCAATTTAGTAAAAGCCATAATTTAAGCAAGAATTAATTTTTCAAGATGAGAGTACCTGGCTTCTGCATCTAACAGACTCTTACTTACATAATATACGGGGTGTTGTTCACCTTCATGATCCTTAACGAGAACAACACTTATTGCATTACCTGAAACTGCTAGGTATAAATATAAGGATTCTCCATCTACAGGCTTCATTGAGGATGGTGCTGAGGATAAGTAATCCTTCAACGACTTGAGTGCTGCCTCATGCTTTTCTGCCCATTCAAACTTCTTATTCTTTCTAGGAATATCGTAGAAGTCTTTGCATTTCTCGAATGATCCTGAGATGAATCGGTTGAGAGCAGTTATTCTTCCTGTAAGACTTTGGACATCCTTTGTGTTTGCAGGAGATTTCAAATTGAGGATGGCTTCAATTTGTTCGGGTCTTGTTTCAATTCCTCTCTTAGTCACCATATATCCAAGAAATTTTCCAGCCTTAACACCAAAGTGGCATTTTGATGGATTCAATTTCATGTTATATTGGTCGAGGATATTGAATGCTTCCTCGAGGTCTCTAAGGTGATCCTCAGCTTTCTTTGATTTCACCACCATATCATCTATGTAGACCTCCATAGTCTTACCCAACTGATCCTTGAACATCATGTTGACTAATCTTTGGTATGTTGCCCCTGCATTTCTTAGTCCGAACGGCATAGCAGTATAACAATATATGCCGGTAGGAGTCATGAATGCTTTATCCTATTGATCAGATGGTTCCATCTGAATTTGTTGAAATCCAGAGGAAGCATCCATAAAGGTAAGCATTTCATGTCCTGCCGTTGCATCCACCATGGAATCTATATGTGGTAATGGGAAAGGATCCTTGGGGCATGTCTTGTTTAAATCAGTAAAATCGACACACACCCTCCACTTTCCATTCTTTTTTGAAACAACGACCACATTAGCTAGCCATCGAGGATATTGAACCTCTCTGATCATACCGGCCTTAAGAAGTTTTTCAACTTCTTCTTGTATGATCTTGTTCCTCTCATGAGCGAATTTTCTTCGCTTCTGATGGACGGGTTTAACAGATAAATCAAGGCCGAGTTTATGAGTAATTACGTCTTTTGAAATACCTGTCATGTCCAAGTGCTTGAAGGCAAAGGTAGATCTTCTTCGCCCTAAGAAGGATATTATATCCTCCTCAATCTTACTTGGGATACTGGATCCTAGGAACACTTTTATTTCAGGATCCTCGGGGTCCAATGATACTTCTTTAAGGTCTTTCTCCCGAGCTTCCATCACATTCCTAGGATGTTGCTGTAGTTGCTATGCTATGGTTGGCTTGGCTGTTGGCTTCATCGATGATTAATAATAGTTCTTGGCCTCCGCTTGGTCACCTACTATCTTTACAACTCCCCAAGGAGTAGGTAGCTTGATGCACTGGTGATAAGTTGAGGCTACAGCCTTCATTCCATGGAGCCACGGCCTACCTAAAATAACATTGAAACAGGAAAGGTTATCTATAACACAAAATTTTTGGTATGAATTTAACCCTTCAATATAAATTGGGAGGTTGATGTCCCCCAATGTCTTCTTGGTTTCACCACTGAAGCCAACTAGCACCGATGTTCTGGGGATGATTTCTGAATCCGGGATATTCATTTTCTTAAGGACATCATGTTGGATAATGTTGACCGAGCTGACCCCGTCTACTAGGATCCTGCGTACATAATGGTTAGAGATAAATAAAGTAATAATCAAACCGTCATGATGAAGATCCTGAATGTTCAGCTTGTCTTCCTCATCGAAGAAGATTCTCTTGTCTGTTGTTAATGTGGTTGACACTATTGGACGATCTCCGTTATCCATCTTGATCTCCTTGGCGAATCTTTTTGCGGCAGAGAAAAAAGTTCCACATATGTCTGAACCTCCCGAGATGAAGTTAAATGCTCGCACATCTGGCTTGTCTTGTCGAGGATCCTGGATCCTTGAATTAAAAAAGATTCTCTGATCAGTCACTCGAGTAGTGGGGATGAGTAGTCTTCTCTCATTATCCAACTCGAATTCTTCTGCGGGACTCTCTACTACGGCACAAGAATCTCTAAACAATTCGTAGTCTCTGGAGACAAAGTTGATCACATGAGCATCCGGCGGTGGCGGTGTTGATTTTTGTGGAGGATCTTCAGGATTCTGGATCTTGGATTTCTTCCTTCACAAGAGTTCTTTAAAGTGACCCTTGCTCAGGAGGTATCCAATTTCTTTCCTTAAGGTGATGCATCCGTCTGTCGCGTGGCCAAAATCGTCGTGAAAAGCGCACCACTTAGACTTGCCTTTGAAGCCGACAACCTTTTCATTCTTTCGTGGCCACCTCGCTTTTTCTCCCAAGTCCTTCATGGCACAGATCAAGCTATGAGTGTCCACAGAGAAACAATAATCAGAGATGCAAGGATTGTCTTCGTCGTCATCTCCTTCTTCAACTGCCCGTACGTTGTGATTATTGGGCTTGGCGTACGGCTTTGAATTGTTGTTCCAATTCCAGGATCCTTTATTCTTTTCTGGAGTTTCTTACTTCGTTTGTCCCCCGAGACGATCCTGGATCTTTTTATCTTCTTCTAAGCGGATGTATCTTAATACCCTGCTTCTGACTTCATTTAATGTCCTGCATGGAGTCATCACTAAATCATCATAAAAAGGGAAGCTCTTTTGAATTCCCATCTTGAATGCTTCAACAGCAGTAGTCATATCAAGGTTTGGGATTTCTAGAGCTTCCTTTCCGAACCTGGTAACGAAATCCCTAGGTGTAACATCCTAAATATTCTAATAATAAATAGAGAATGTTGCGTTAAATTGTCGTGCGTTTAATGTTACTAATTAACGTCTAATGAGGAAAAGATCATGGACTTGGACTAATTAAGATGGATTAAAGGAAATGGGCCTTAGGTCCATGGGCTTTAAAGGATATAAATATCCCCTAAACCAACCTTAAACCCTAAACCATCATTCATTTCCATCTTATTCTCTAACACACTCCAAAACACACACACACCACACACCGCCATATACGGCCGGCGGCCGAGAGAGAGAAACGAGCAAGATCCGAGAGAGAGAAACGAGCAAGATCCGAGAGAGAGAGTAAACGATTAGTTGTGATTAAACAAGCTAACCAAGATCGAACGAGCACAAAAAGGTATGTTCTTGACCTTTAAAGTTTACGTTTTATTGAACGTTTAGCCTTGAAACTTGAAACGATAATAGATCGGATCTAAACGAAGCGTAAAGTAGCGAACTTGATGCTAGGACGAACCTAATAAACCCATAAACATGTACGGTTCATTTAAGATAAACCGTAGATCTTGTATTGAACGTCCTTAAGCTTAAAGGTCCAAGCTTTATAGTATATACGGGATATATATACGAACGAAAACGGTTAGGGAACGTTAGTGGGTGATGTCGAACCGTAACAAGGGTATTAAAATCGCCAAAATGCTTGATAAAAAACCAAACCCGTAGCTGAACTGAATAACTTCGCCTGCAAAGCATAACTTCACCTGCAAGCTTAACTTCGCCTGCAAGCTTAACTTCGCCGGCAAGCTTAACTTCGCTTGCAAGCAAGTTCGCCAAAAGCTAAGTTCGCCGAGCCTTAACTTCTCCTGCAAGCTTAACTTCGCTTGCAAGCAAGTTCGCCTAAAGCTAAGTTCGCCGAG
Source organism: Bidens hawaiensis (assembly GCF_021521415.1). Lineage (NCBI taxonomy): Eukaryota > Viridiplantae > Streptophyta > Magnoliopsida > Asterales > Asteraceae > Bidens > Bidens hawaiensis. The sequence goes on from NW_027495652.1 coordinate 82,652, forward strand.
CCTTAACTTCGCCTGGTGATAAGTTCGCTCAATGCTTAACTTCGCTTAATGTTAAGTTCGCTTAACACTAAGTTCGCTTACAGTAAGTTCGCTTAATGTTAAGTTCGCTTAACACTAAGTTCGCTTACAGTAAGTTCGCTATAATGTTAAGTTATCTCATTGTTAAGTTCGATTAATGATAAGTTCGCTGGAGTTAGCGAATTAGAAAATAAATCAAAAACCTAATGAAAAATGTGTTAAGACAGTTAATGGAAATAAAATTTTTCCAAGCTGACCTGGCAGCTCGATCCCAGCCAGAGGCTCTGCCCCTTGGGCCCTGCTAGGGGCTGCCGCCCCTAGACCCCGCTGCCAGGGGCGCTGCCCCCGGACCCCTGTTCGTTGTGGGTTATATAAAGATAGAAATATAACATGAGTAGTAGTAGTTAATTGATACATGTAAATATTATACAGTTAGCCGTGCACAGCTCAAGAAGAGAATAACGATTAACGGTGAGCGTAACAGGATTCAGGTGAGTTTCTAGCCCCATTTATGTGTTATGTTTTCGGGGCTGTGTGCATACTCAATATGTTTGTTAATACGCTTATCCTAAGAGATAAGTGTATGCCTTATGTGAATAATGTGAAATGCATGAATGATTGCTTGATGGTAAGTGAACGATCTTCGGATATTGCATGTACTGTCAGGTTGTAACGCTATGTATAAGGTAAGTATGATATGTATGCTTATGTGTATGAATGTGATAAAGTTAATAAAAGAAGGAAAGGATGGTTGTATGGTTGTATGGTTACGAAGAGGGTACCGAGCCCTAATAATACTCGAGGTATGATGTATGGTTGTATGGTAACGAAGAGGGAATCGAACCCTACTAATATTCGAGAACTAAGGAACCGAACCCTACTAATATTCGAGGAAAGAGGGTACCGAGCCCTAATAATACTCGAGGAAGGAGGGTACCGAGCCCTAATAATACTCGAGGAAGGAGGGTACCGAGCCCTAATAATACTCGAGGAATGTAGGGCGTAATGCTCTTTATAACGTAAGATATGAAAGCAAGTTAAAACAAAAGAAAGTATGAAAGTATGAATGAAAGAATATAAGTTTGTGTGTATTGTATAATGTATGATTAACTAGAACTCACTCAGCGTAGCTGACTTTTAGTATGCACGCAGGTGAGTAGGATGAGGCAGCTCGCTTGAGGAGACACGTGGCACTGAATAAGAGGCTGGCATCGGAAGACTCAAGACGTTTAAGTTTAACGTTTTGTTTATTTTGAAAGACAAGATGTTGTTTTAAGACAAGATGTGTTTTGTTATGAAATGTTTTATGAAAGCTTTTATATTCCGCGAATGTTTTAATTAACTCTGATATTAGAACTGCGTTTATGAGTAAATCCAACACAAAAGTAGAGCTACCGGTAACGGGGTCTTACACTAAGGGATTCATCACTAGGCTGGATAACACGATATAAATCACTAGTTAACCTCTCAAATTTCTGACTACAGGAAAATTAAGTGTTAAACAAATTAACCAAATGAGAGAAAGATGTAAACGAGAAAGGGGGAGACTTAGCAGCCATTTTAGTGCAGCTCCCGTTAGTGTGGCTCCAAATCCTTTACAAAGGCAAGCCTATTTGAGTCTCTCAGGAACATGATTAATTTCCATTCTCTCCCGATATTGGGCTACATGTTCCTTAGGATCGGTGCTCCCATCATACGCCTTCATGTTGGGAGTTTGAAACCACTTCGGGATTTCAGAATCACATATGGGTGGAGCAAATCTGGATAATTTGTGACTCCCCTCCGGTATTTCAGGGATTGGACGTATCACTCCCGGGACACTGGATATCATATCCTTTAGCTTCTGTAATTCTCTGGCCATGGCCTGGTTGATACCTGAATCCTGCATGGGAACATGGTTAGTATCTAAAGATATAGGATGGTACCAGTTACCTCTCTGCTGGGTGGAGTTTGGTATTCCAGACGAGTATCTGGGATAAGAGGAGTCAGCAATCGGAGTAGGTCCCCCAGAAGCTATGGTCTGCATGGGGATTATATCTCCTTCATGGACTTCAGAGGATCGTTGATGTTGGATGCCCGAGGATCCTTGATTCGGAAAGAAGGATCCTTGATTCGGGGTGAAGGATCCTTGAGGTTGGGTACAATAGGATCCTTGTGGAAGGATGACCGATCCTTGCCGATAATATGAGGATCCTTGATTCTGCTGACCCATGGATCCCTGTTGAAGGATATATGATCTTGGCTGAAATAGCAAGGATCCTTGAGTCTGTTGACCCATGGACCCCTGTTGAAGGATAGATTATCCTTGAGAGAACTGAGCCATGGATTTTGGACTGGTGAAATCCAGCATCCTTGGAATCAGGGGGTGAGATCCTCTGCTGGCCTCTTGTTCTTCTTGAGATCTTCTATCTCACGAAGGATCCTCTGGTTGGTCTTGTTCTGCTGCTCCATGTATGCTTTAACCTGCGAAAACATAGATGAAACATCACTGTTAGTATTAACCACCGGGGCAGCAATATTTTTTGAGCTCTGGAAGACTGGTAGTTGCGTCTTGCTTCCAGCAGCAGCAGGTCGTTGCGTTCCCGTGATTGGCGGAGGCATCGGTGGCAAAGTCCTCGATGAGAGAGGAACCGTAGTCGGCATGGTTGATGAAGCAGAGGTTGATTGAGAGGCCATTGATAGTGATATGGGTATAAAAAAGTTGAGAATGATAAGAATAATATGGATTATAGCACCAATTGCCCCACGGTGGGCGCCAAATTGTTTTGGATAAAAATCTGTTAAGGATCAAGTATCCAAATCTGTTAAGTGAGGTAAGGTGCTAACTTGATAATGACAAGTGTGTAATCGGAATATTAGTGAACACAAAGGTTTGATCACGAGGGAAAAAGCCCTTAACCAAAATAGTCTTACTTCGGTCAAAACTTATCAAGGTAATCTTTGGTAAAATAACTCCGGTCAAGGATTAATAAGATAATCTTTGGTCGGATTACTTTAGTCAATGATCAATAAGGTAACCTTTGGTTGATAAGTATATGATTATCGTGGTCTACGGCACAAAAAACCCCCGGACGGTGAAAACTATCACCGTCGATTGTATTAATAGAACGAAAGGTGGTTACAAATGTAGTCGAGAATACGATCGAGGTTACAGAGTATGCTAGTGTGTATAGAGTATTAATTTCTGCTCTAGTGTGTGTGTAAGTACATGTGTTTTCCTACTCGATCATACTCAAATATATAAGGAAAAAGTAATTAACCAACTTAACTACTTCATCCTATATATCCGCTAGTCTTCCATTCCTCACCAACGTGCTCTTTGACCACGTGCTGATAGCCACACACTAGCGAACAAAGCGGTAGACCAGGTCTAGATACCGTTGTTATTGTTTAAACGTCAATCTTCTAGAGAGTTCGTCCATAATCAGCTATGTTGAATTAGGATCCTAGATCCATGTTCCAGCTATAGGATGTCCCATGAGGATAATTGATGAAAGTTCGTCTTAAAGTTGATATACCTGTCTAACACATCACCATACTAGACGCAATCATTAGTAAACAAACAATACCGTGGATCGTCGATCCTTTATATCCTGATGTATATTTCAAGGATAAACTATCCATAAGACAGTCAAGGATAAAGGATCCTCAGTATAAAAATCGTGACCTAACATAGCAGTGCCCAACTGAAGAAAGGAATAATTATTAACGGTGAACGTAACCGACTTCAAGTGAGTTTCTAGCGCCACTTCCTTGTTATGTTTTCGGGGCTGTGTGCATACTCGATGTGATAGTTAATACACTTACCTTAAGTGGTAAGTGTATGCCTTATATGAATTATGTAAGATGATTGCTTGACGGTGCATGAACGATCTTCGGATATGGCATGGACCGTCAGGTGGTAGCTAAAGATATGAATGATATATATGGTGCATGATTGATGTTGAATGAAGTATGTATGATGTATGAGTTATATATGTATGGTACGTAAATAGTAAATGAACGATCTTCGGATATTTCATGTACTACCAGGTAAAGGTTTGATAATAAATTATTATATATGAAGAATGAATGATGTATGTATGTATGAAACATACAATTATGTATTTAAAAAGGTATGGTACAAAGGTATGGAAGAAAGGGTTACCGGACCCTAATAATATCCGAGGATGGAGGGTAACCGGACCCTAATAATATCCGAGGATGCAGGGTACTGGACCCTAATAATATCCTAGGATGAAGGGTGACCGGACCCTAATAATATCCGAGGATGAAGGGTGACCGGACCCTAATAATATCCGAGGTATGTAGGGCGAATGCTCTTTATAACATAAGGATAGCTATGAATGTATATGAAAGAATGATGGACAGGTTAAGTATGTAATGCGTACCTTCGGGCACGTATATGTGTAAGTAAGTTATGTGATTAACTAGAACTCACTCAGCGTAGCTGACTTTTAGTATGCACGCAGGCAAATAGGTTGAGACAGCTCGCATGATTGAAGACACATGGCATGGAATCGAATATACTGGCATCTCGGAGAAATGTTGTGATGTTTTAAAGACTATGTTTTGCTTTACATGACTATGAATGTTTTATAAGACAAGAATTGATGGTTATGTAAAATGTTATGGTTGAAGCGTTATTATTCCGCGAAAGTTTTAATTAACTCTGATATTTAGAACTGCGTTTATGAGTAAATCCAACACTAAAGTAGGGTTACCAGTAACGGGGCCTTACATTTTCACGTGGTTTTTATTGGGCTATGGATATCAAACAATATATGATAAAATTTAAAGCCTTTGGGGCCTCGTGCCACTGCATGGGCTGCACGGCCTAAAAACCGCCTTGACAATTAAGTTGTTGATCATGTAGTAGCAACCACTTCTTTTCAAAGGTTTAATGTTCTAACTTTTATATATTTCATCTTCACACATGGATCTTCCTGGGATTTCTTCTTAAAAGTTTTAATGACTAGATGTCTAGTCAAAAGGTAGAATATGTTTCAGTGAGTCAAGTTAAAATCTGAATGATTTGAAACTTTTTGACATATTTTGGTTTGTTAAGACTGACCGTTGTGGCCTTGCCACCACCGCCGCAAGCGGCTGGCGCGAGCCACGTTGGCCACGAACACCACAATGCACCGTCGCAAACAGGTCCGGCCTAGGGGTGTGGCCGGGTAGTCGACGGCCACAGGCCCGAAACCCCGCTAGGCCCGAAAAAAAAGTTTAGAGTTTTTTTAATGTATTTTTATAAAAAAAAATTATGTATAATCAATGTTTCAACATAATTTCATAATCACTAGCTTGGTCTAGTGGCAAAGAGGTATGACATTTAACCAAGAGGTTGTGAGTTCTAGTTTTAGTTGAAAAATTTTATGTTTATTTTTATACACAAGTTTTTTATACAACTCAAATCATAACTAAGTAGTAAGTAGTAACCCACTTAAAATTAAATTGTTTAAACAAAAAAAAATGTTTCTTTTACTTAAGGTCTAAAAAATTTTTCACCTTTGGCCCAAAAAAATTTCGTCTTTTCGAAGCCGGCCCTGGCAACCACTCCGCGAGCAAGCGGCTGCGAGCCGGGGCGAGTTTGGTTGTGTGCGGTGAAGCCAGGGGAATGTTGCTGCTCTTCTTTATTTTGTGTGTATGTGTGTTAAATTGGTGAAGAAGAAGAAAAAAGTTGGAGAAGAAGAAAAAAAAAGAAAGAAGAATAAAGGTTTTTTTATTTAATCTAATTTTTAATGAGCTTGTTAGAAAATGTATTAGATTTGGGCCAATTTTAATATTTTTTTCCACTTTGACTAAGACAAGTTTTATTATAATTTCTAATGTTTGGGTTGTTATTTAACAAAACTTGAGTTTTATTTTCTAGTACTAGTATATAATTTTTATCTTTTATTATACAAAATTATCTTTTATTTTATATTCATGTTTTAGATTTTCATTTTATTTTTAAATCAGATAATTCGTTGAAGTCACCACTCGCCTTGACCACAAAAGGCTCAGGCGGCTTCAGCCTTGGTTTAAAAAAGCGCGCATGAGGTGATCCGAGGCGAGAGGCGACCTAAGTAGGGCTGTTCAAAAAGCTCGAGGCTCGAAACTCGGGCTCGTGGCTCGCTCGATAAAAGCTCGAATAAAACTAGCTAAAAAAACTTGATTTGAAACATTCTAAGTTGAGTTGGCTCATTTTTGTAATCAAGCTCGGCTCGACCTAGGCTTGGCTCGATCATGGCTCGGCTCGTTGGCTCGATTTAAATCTCGTTTAGCTTCAAAATCAAGCTAGAGCCTTAGCTGAGATGCCTCGTTTAATTTCAAGCCTGAGCTCGAAACCACCCTGGCTCGACTCGTGAATAGCGGCTAAGGTGAGAGCCTTTTCTCTTTAGGCTAGTCAGGGCTAGCAATGTTTAAAAGGAGAGCCTGAGGCGAGATTTTTAGGCAAAAGCGACCTAAGGCGAAGTTGAGGCGTTCGCCTTTTGTACACAAGTGGTTTTTAAGCTTCTAAATGTTGTCAAGTATGTTTTTTAGATTGTATGTATAGCTAGGTAGTTTATATATTAAGTCATATTAAATGTTAAGTATAGCTACATTATGGGTCGTGATGCTAAAACCCATGATATATACATATACAAAAATTATATAAGTATGTTCGCTTCGTATACAAAAAGCTCTCGCTTTTGCGTTTGGCGCTTCACGTTTCTGTTTTAAACCACGTCGCTTTTATTTGTCTCTCGCTTTTTAAAACTAAGGCTTTAGCAGTGGGTTCAGCGAGTGTCCAGTCAACATCCGGTAAGCACTGCATGGCACAATATTATTGGATGAATTCGGAGCTAAACTTCAGCAACAACATGCAGTCTAAGTTATAACCAAAAGTATATTATTATTAAAATAAAACAAATGATATATAGAAAAAAATTTGTAATGTAAGTATAAATAAATATAATAAACTTGTAGCAACTACTTCTTTTCAAGGGTTTAATGTTGTAACCCCTTTCGTCTTCATACATATATCTTCATACATATAGATTTTGGTGGGATTTGTTTAAAGTATATCATTTTATAAGTAAAATAAATGGTATAATGAAAAACTTTTGTAGGTATGACATGCAAATGTAAAAATGATAACTTATGGTGGCAATAAAAAAATTACCATGTTTTAAAAACTATAATATCGTACACAAACATGTTGGCAAATAATAATTTTAGATCTTCACTACTCATTACAAAACAAAGCATACCGTTAGCTACTCATTCTCGACAGCTCCTTAATAATTATATGAGGGAGTTTCTATATTGTTTTAGAAGATGTTAAGCAGTTGTGAGTGGAAGAAACAAATAACTTTAAAGAAATAAGTAAATTTGAAGAAATATAGTGTATTTTATATTTATTTTTTAAAATATTTGAAGTGATTGTGAGTAGAGAAGAAAAAAAAATAATGATGAAGATGTAAAAAAAATTATATAATTGTATATAAGAGAAAGAGAAAAAAATTAATGTTTTAAGGCTATGTGTAGTCGAGGGGCTACAAATTGTGGCGTTTTACGTCATTTGACGCCCAGTCAGCAAATGATATGTTTTTGTTTTAGCAAATGATAAGTTTTTGTTTTAGGAGTGTAATGGCTATGTGTAGTCGAGGGGCTACAAAATGTGGCGTTTTACGCCATTTGGCGCCCAGTCAGCAAATAATAGGCTTTTGTTTTAAGAGTGTAATAGTGTGTAGCCCTATATATATATGGGTGGGATCTATAAAGAACTCCTCTTAAAAAGAGAATTAAAGAACTAGTAAATAATTAGTTTTAACTATCTATAAAAAAAATTTTGTGATTTTTTTTTCTTTCCTCCTTCTAATAAGATGATATTGATACTAAAAAAAACACTTGTCGATGTAGTGCATATATGCACTAATGCCTATTGCATATATACAATAGAGTTTTATGCATATAATACAACACAATGACATTATACAATACACAGTATCTATAATATATATAAACGAAAACATAAAAATCCTACGTGTCGCGATGTGGTCGCTCCCCATTTTTTTGGAGTTATCAGATTTGCTTGATTTTTAAATGGAGGCTTCTCATGCATTTGACCCGAATCCACGGGTATGGGTATTACCAAACCCAAATATTCCTTAAACGGGTTATAACATCTCATTAAATTAAAAATTATTCTCATCAAATTATTAATGTGAAAATCCTATAAAATATGATATACTAAAAATTATTATAAAAAAATATTATTTATAATTAAGAAACAATTTTATAGTAAAAAAAAATAGCGGGTTTTAGGTCTTACCAAACCCATGTAACTTTTAAACCAGGTTATAACATCTTAGTTATTTGTGAAACTTTTTTATCCTCAAACCCTAAATATATTATAAATTTCAATACAATAAATAAAATTAAACCCAAAAAAATTATATAAATATTAAAAACGAGTAACGTAAAACAGCCCCCGTATACGGGGGATAAAAACTAGTTAAATATATATATACAAATACAACAATAATAATGCACTATATTAATTTTTTTTATTTTTGTATAAAAATATATGCAAGTATGCAATACACACTATCGCATATATGTAATACAACACTAATACACATATGCACTATATTAATTTTTTTATTTTTGTATATAATATAACACTATTGCACATTTACAATTGTAGGTTCCCAGCCGGATCTACACAGGAGTATCTCGTAACACGAGGGTGCGGAATCCCCACGTAATACGATACGAGTGTAAGATAGATAATACGTTGAACCGATAAACAGATACAATGCATTTGACCCGAATCCACGGGTATGGGTATTACCAAACCCAAATATTCCTTAAACGGGTTATAACATCTCATTAAATTAAAAATTATTCTCATCAAATTATTGATGTGAAAATCCTATAAAATATGATATACTAAAAATTATTATAAAAAAATATTATTTATAATTAAGAAACAATTTATAGTAAAAAAAAATAGCGGGTTTTAGGTCTTACCAAACCCATGTAACTTTTAAACCAGGTTATAACATCTTAGTTATTTGTGAAACTTTTTTATCCTCAAACTCTAAATATATTATAAATTTCAATACAATAAATAAAATTAAACCCAAAAAAATTATATAAATATTAAAAACGAGTAACGTAAAACAGCCCCCGTATACGGGGGATAAAAACTAGTTAAATATATATATACAAATACAACAATAATAATGCACTATATTAATTTTTTTTATTTTTGTATAAAAATATATGCAAGTATGCAATACACACTATCGCATATATGTAATACAACACTAATACACATATGCACTATATTAATTTTTTTTATTTTTGTATATAATATAACACTATTGCACATTTACAATTGTAGGTTCCCAGCCGGATCTACACAGGAGTATCTCGTAACACGAGGGTGCAGAATCCCCACGTAATACGATACGAGTGTAAGATAGATAATACGTTGAACCGATAAACAAATACACGTCACAATACTAATAAACGCGATTGTATTGCAACACTTCAACACGTGATATCAATAATCACCCATACACGTTCGGAAAAACTTGTTTCAAAATAAGCCGAAGTGAGGTTTAAATAAACCTCGACAACTTCGCCTAACATACTAGGCGAAGTTGTCATAACTTCGCTTATCTCCAAGTTCGCCTACATCCCAGGCGAACTTGTGTAAAACAATATTCAATACCAAAACAAACAATCTAACACGATTACAGACACATACAAAACACGAGATACTGAACTACTGACATTATGCACCAACAGACTCCCCCTTGGCAGTAGCTTCATATCTCTATCTTCATTCTCGTGTCTAGTAATCCCAAAAATCTCGTGCCACCCGTCTTCAAGCATGAACGCCTTGTCTTACACAGACAGAGACCACCCTCTGGTACTTCTTGGCTTCATCTTTCCACGCATGAATGTATCTTCTTATCGTTTAGTACCTGCAAATCAGCTTGAGACAAATTTACCAAGTGTATGGGATCATACACTCTCAGAATCTCATGTTCGTCTTCATCTTCCATAACAGCTTCAGCTGTTTGACTATCAACGTACCACCACTTGAGACTCTTTAAAACATCCTTGGGCATTATCTTCATCGGCACTTCTTTCAAACACCGAATCGGCTTATATTTCATCACCATCCAAGGCTTGCCATTAGCTCGCATTCCCCTTTCCTTATCTTCAACTAACTTCCCTTTCTGGGGCTTTAACAACTCAAACTTCTTTTCTTTCACACTTTCTTTCCACACGATCTTCCCAATTATTCTAGCCATATTGTCATCACTCCTATTAATCAATCTCAATCTAGCCAAATCCTTCACCTCACACTCAGGCAAGGTATTGAGAGATCTCAACGTCCTCTTAAAATATTGTTTCCCATCAAAGCGTTTAATCACAAATAACTTTAACCGCTCATCATACAGCCAGCAAATAATACCTTTCTTCGACTCAGCATACCCTTTGATATTGTAACTCTTTTTGAACATTTTTGGAACCGCTGGCTTCTTTGTCTTAACAAACCACTGAGCATAGTCTTCTTTCCATCTTGGCTATTCTTCCCACTCAGACTCATCCGATACATCCATATCTTGACTCACACTCACCTTGTCAACATCTGGAATATCATGTTCTACACTATCATCCACAATCTCACCTTCTTCTATCTCACTATCAATCACAATCTGTTCTCCTATCTTTTCAATCTCCTCAATAGTTAACACATCATCATCACCCAACATTTCCTCATCATCCACAACCACGACATTTTCACCACCTGATCCACCTGCCGTACCAGTTGACTCCCCCTGAGATGTGGAAGTCCCAAGAGTTTGTTCAGTTCTTGGCAACTCACCACCTGCACCATTCGATGCATTGGGATCATCGTCTCTATCTTGTCTCTTCTTGGTTCTCAACTAGTCGCCCTTGCAACTCGTCTCCCCCTGAGATGCTAAGAACTGTTTTAGAGCATCAAAAAGTTTACCGTGCTCAACAAGGAGGGACGATTTGATCTGATTTTCTGCTACAAGTCGCTGGATAGCTTGAGTCTGGATTAGATTGATTCTTGTCTGTTCAGAAACTACCCGTTCAAGAGCAGCTATCCTTTCAGTATCAGACAAGGTAGCATCAAAATCAAAACGCATGTGTGAAACGTCTTGAGCATAAGGTGGAGGTATTCCCAAACTGGCTGGAGTATCAGAGGCAGGCTGAACAGTAACCGTGGGTGGTATTGTTACCGATAACCCCGATGGAGTAACAGTAGGAGGTGGCAAGGAAACTATCAACGTTGACTCAACAAATCTTGCAACAACCTCCGATGGAGTAACAGTAGGAGGTGGCAAGGAAACTATCTCCGGAGCAGAAAACTGAAACGTGGTTGGTGGAATACCAAATGATGATGATGTAGACACCACGGGAACACTTGAGGTGATCGGTACTGTTACAGTCATCGAAGCAGGAACCATAGTCATACCAGATAACGAGGGTGGAGAAAAACGAACCACCCTTGAGCTTTCACCCACTCCTGAACTTTCACCAGCTCTGACCTTCTTCGATCTTCGTATCAACTTGTCTAACTCCTCCTCATAGTCAGATTCACTGTCATCCGAGTCTTTCTTTCTCTTGCCATGTATTCTTTCTTGTCTGACCAGAATCTGTTGTGCTTCAGCGATATCATCAGTGGAGGAGTCAGAGTCGGTTCTCTCAGAATCCGCTACAGACGTAGCTACCATCGAAACATTTACACCAGATGCCTCAGTTACTGGGGATTGAACCTCAGCAGCTGGATCAATTTGTTACATGTCAAAGAACCCTTGCCCACCAAAGGCTGCTTCAAGATCGACCTGTTCTTCCGGAGCTGCAACAGGGTCAGCAGGCAGTGCTTGCTGTACAGGTGGTTGAGGAACATCAGCCTATTGCGGTGCCGGGTCACGAAATTCATCTCCTGGAGGAGCAATATAAGCAGGGTTCACCAAATAACCAAACAATGCAGTGTGCCGCGTGTTGGTGCATAAATGTCAGTAGTTCATAGTCTAGTGTCTGTAATCGAGTCTGTAATGTTATTTATGTTTTTGTTTAAGCGAAGTTGTTAACAAGTTCGCCTAGGCGAACTTGTTGAACAAGCGAAGTTATGGACAACTTCGCCTGAACATATCAGGCGAAGTTGTCGTGTATTTATACTAGGTTACGGCTTAGTGTTGAGGTTGTTCATCGAGTTGATCTAAGCTGGTTTGAGTTCATTGTAACGTGAGGACGAGAGTCTGTATCAGTGATTCATATCACGTGAGTTCAGTTATTAATATATAACGTGTTTCGGTTTATTCGTGTGTGTTTGTTTGATTTGCTTTCTACGCTCGTAACGATCTACACAGGGATTCCGCACCTGAGTAGACCGAGATATCTCGTGTGATCCGTCAAGGGAACCTACAATTGGTATCAGAGCATTTGCTCGATTGTGTGGTTCGGGATATTCACGCGGGTGTAGAAATCGTCCCGTTTCGACTATTCGCGGGACGTGTTTTCTGTGTTTTTGATCATTCTTACATCCTACCATCGTGTTCAAGCCTTTACACCGTCAAAAACCTCGTTAAAATCCGATTTACAGATCTGCAAATCTTCCGTGTTCATCAGGCGAAGTTGCCGTCACTGTGCGTAGGGTTTCGGCGAAGATATAAGGTTAAGCGAAGTTATCCACAACTTCGCCTACCTTCTCAAGTTCGCCTAACTCAAGCGAAGTTCTCTACAACTTCGCCTACCTCTTAAGTTTGCTTACCTCAAGCGAAGTTAAGAATCAGCGAAGTTAATCAGCAGTGTTATCAGCGAAGTTCTCTACAACTTCGCCTACTTCAAGCGAAGTTATCTGTAACTTCGCCTACAGTACTTTAATATAAAAAAAATAAAAAAAATTTCTTAATTTTTCAGGTTTCTTACTTTTCGGGAAAGATGTCGTCGATCAACATCTCTGAGTTAGTGAAGATGGAAGTTGAAGCAGGGTCAGCTACCAAGGCCCCAAGATTGCTGAAGGGAAGCGATTTCATTGCATGGAAGGATCGGTTCATACAATACGTCAAATACCAGGATGCGAAGATGTGGGTATGCATCCAGGATAGTTATATTCCACCAGTTATGGAGTATGAAGGTCGTGATCAAATTAAAAAGTATAGTAAAATGGAAGAAGAAGAGAAAAAGATGTATGAGGCCGAGAGCAAGGCTCATGCTGCTATTACTATGGCTCTTCCAGAAGAGATCCTTCATACGTTTAGAAAGTATACGTCAGCAAGAGAGCTTTGGGAAGCTCTTGAGAACAGATTTGAAGGGAATGTAGGAATCCGTGCTTCGAAGATAAAATTGCTCAAAACCCAGTTCTCAGTCTTCAAGTATTTGAAGAATGAATCCTTAGATGATATTATCACTCGATATTACCATCTGATGACTGAATTGAGCAACTATTCAATTTCCTACCGAGAAGAAGAAATAGTTGAGAAGCTTCTAGATGCTCTCCCACCAAAATGGGAGATGTACACTGTGCTGATGAGGGAAGATAAGGACTTTCCCACATATGATCTTGAAACGGCAGTCAACAAGCTCAGAACCTTTGAGCTTAACATGGTCAGAAAAGAGACACCTATGGATCAGGTTCAAGATCCAGGTATGTATGGAGCTAAAGTCAACACTAGCTCAGGATCGAAGACTGAATCTGCTGCCTACTACACAAAGGGAGAGTCGGGCCCCAACTCATCACATGAGGGGCATGTGTCAGTTAACAATGGGGATGTTTGCTATGTAGCAGCTGGATCGAGTGGTTCTCAACCCATGGTAAGCAAGAGTAGTTGCTCTCCAAGTATTCCCAGCAACAACTACTCCAAGATGCCTATGAGTGTCAAGTCTGCTGAAGAGCAGTTTGGTCTCTATGCTTCTTTTATTGCTTCCTATGAGAACTACATTCAAGGGAAGGTTGTTGATCCAGCTATGTTGGATGAAGATTATGACCAGATTGATGCTGATGATCTGGAGGAAATGGATCTGCAATGGCAGATGGCCATGATCGTAAGAAGAGTGAAGCGGTTTATGAGGAAGACCGGAAGAAAGTTTGTCGGTGGAAAGCCAGGGTTTGACAAGACGAAGGTGAGATGCTACAATTGTCAGCAAAACGGTCACTTTGCAAAAGAATGCAGGAATGAGCGTGTGGAACGAAGTCAGGGTAGGTCTCCACAGCAAAGTGAGGGTAGAAAAGATTATAGTGCCATGATGTCCAGAGAAGATGGTGAATACAACTGGAACCTGCTTTCTAAAGAAACTTTTGAGCAGGCAAATTTGGCAAAGGTAGAAACTGAAGAAAGTGAGATGGTTACCGGAGAGGAAAAAGCTCTTATGGCAGACGTTAATGACCAGTTCTCCGAGGTATGTTCTAAACTTACATGCTCTAAATGTGAAAACTTGTCTGAGCAATTAGCAACTATAACCGATCAGTATGTTAGGTTGGATGCTGAATTTAAAACCTTAAAAGAAGATCATCATTTTACAAAAGCAAGAGAAAATAGCTATAAAGTCAAAATAAAAGCTTGTGAAAAAGATGTTAAAAGTTTAAAAACAAAACTTGCTGAAAAAATTGAAGTGATTGATTTAAGTTATGAAGTTTTGGAAGAAAACACCAAACTAATTGCTGATAGAGAAAAACAGATTGCTGATCACCAGGTAAAAGTGGTGGAACTGAATAGAAAACTAGAGCAGTTCAGAAATTCTTCTGCTATTCTTGATCACCTTGTTAGTGATCAAGGTTCCTCTGCTAAGAGAGGAGGAATCGGTTATCCTGAGGTTCCACCACCTTATAATCACAATTACACTTTTAACCCTAGTGTTCAGAAATCTGTTGACTTTGAGGTTGCTCAGACAGTACCAGTTAAAATAACTTGTAAAGAACCAAATGTTAGTGGAGGCGAAACAAGTTCGCCTGTTTCAAGTGTTAAAATTTCTGATCCAAGTCCAGTCTCATCGGATTCGGATAAGTCATCCGAGTCTGGTAAGGCAAAAGAGGAGGTGGTATTACCTAATGGTGGAGAAAAAGATAAGACGAATAAAAAGAGTACTCCACTAAACCCGTACGTCCCACCATATGTGAGACGAACGGGCGGTAATAAAGCCTCGACATCTAAAACACCGGTTGATAAAAAGGTTGAGCATAGGTGTTGTTTTAGGTGTAATCAATTAGGGCACCTAGTTGCAGATTGCCCTCTGAAGCAGCGATTCAGAGGTGTAAGGCCTACTAAAACTGAGAATAAGCCTAATAGTTATTATCATGCTGCTAAAAATGAAAACCATTTAAAATTCAAAAATGTGACTAATTCAGGTTTTCATAGACACAAATCTCAGTTTTACACTGCTAATAACCAAACTACAAGCTATAATTCTTTCAATTCACAAAGGTTTGGAAGGCCTCACAATCAATCTTCTAGGAGGTTTCCTAATAGGACTTACAGGAATTATCAAGATACTAACTTTGGAAAGCCAAAGTTTGGGATGTGTAGATCCAAGACCAATTGGTATTGGGTCCCTAAATTCTAATCTTTTGCTTTATTGTGCAGGAACAGTTGAACATGGCTGCCAACAATCTTTGGGTTGTAGATAGCGGCTGTTTCCGGCACATGACGGGTAACAAATACTTGTTACACGATTTGAAACCTGTTCAAGGAGGGAGAGTGAGCTTTGCCGGTGAAAGTGGTGGCAAGATTACAGAAATGGGAACGGTGTCGAACGGAAAGATGACATTGGAGAAAGTTAACTTTGTAGAAGAATTGAAGCACAATCTGCTGAGTGTGTCGCAGATCTGTGATAAGGAGTACACCGTTCATTTCACTAAGAATGAGGCGATTGTGTTGAAACCTGGTTTTCAGATACCAGAGGAGTGGATTGTGATGAAGGCTTCACGTGAAAGAAATACATATATTATGGATATGAGATCAACTGAAATGACCACGGTAGAATCATGCCTTATGACAAAAGCGAGTGAATCAGAGTCCGAATTGTGGCATAGGAGAATGGGGCACATTCATCTTCGGAAGATGAACCACATTGTCAGGAATGGACTTGTGCTGGGCGTTCCCTTGAAGAATTTCAATTTTGAAGATAAATGTATAGCGTGCAAGAAGGGAAAGCAGCACAAGAAATCCCATCTCACCAAAAAAGTCAATTCAATTGCCAGTACTCTGGAGTTGCTTCACATGGATCTCTTCGGTCCCGTGAATGCAAAAAGTCTAGGAGGAACTTCTTATTGCTTGGTGATCACTGATGACTACTCACGATATTCGTGGGTGTATTTCCTGAAATCAAAAGACGAAACGGCTCAGATGGTGAAGAATTTGATTACCAAAGTTGAGAACGTTATGGATAAAAGGGTTAAGTTCATCAGGAGTGACAATGGAACGGAGTTCAAGAATTTTGAGATGGAGATCTTCTGCCTTCAGAGAGGGATTGAACACCAATACAGCGCTCCGTATACACCGCAACAGAATGGAGTGGCTGAAAGGAAGAATAGAACATTAATTGAAGGAGCCAGAACTATGCTGGCTGATTCGAAGCTTCCTGTGGTGTTTTGGGCTGAAGCTGTTGCTACAGCCTGTTATGTTCTGAATAGAGTCTTAACTGTTAAAAGACTTGGTAAAACGTGTTATGAGCTTATGCATGGGAGAAAGCCCAACTTGAGTGGTCTTGAACCATTCGGGTCCCCTTGTTCGATTTTGAAGACAAATTCTAAATTTGGTGAAGTAGCCGATGAAGGAATCTTAGTCGGTTATGTTGTTGGGACTCCCAACAGACGTGTCTTCAATACATCGACCAGCAAGGTTGAGGTGGTGTGTAACACCGATATCACAAGTTACCAACCGCCAAAACCAAGCAACGGACCTGCTGAGTTTTTCGACTATGTTAAACTTTTTAAGTCTTTTAACATACCGTATTTGGATATTGCTGAAGAAGAAGAGAGAGTTGCTACGAAGATGATCCTTGATGAGGAAGAAAACCTATTGCAAAGACAGCTGATCGATAAATGTCAACCTTCCTCATCAAATGCTGTCGATACCCCTGCTACCTCGACTGAAGAAGAATTTTTCAATCCATTTCACTCTCAGCATGAAACAACCATTGACGAGCTCTCTTCTAACTTGGAAGACAATTTGCATGTCGGTTCTGTTCCGACCACGAGAATTCATAAAGATCACCCTTTGGAGAATGTGATTGGTGATGTGTCCTCCGGTGTACAAACAAGACGTAGCTTGAATGAGCACACCTGTGTTTACACAAGCATCAAGGAGACAGGGATAATCAACGAATGCTTGTACACCTGCTTTATCAGCCAGATTGAACCGAAGAATTATCAAATGGCTCTCAAGGACAGCTCGTGGGTCGAAGCTATGCAAGAAGAGTTGGCTCAATTCAAGAAAATGGAAGTTTGGACTTTGGTTGAAAAACCGAAGCATGTGCATGCGATAGGCACAAAATGGGTGTTTAAGTGCAAGAGAGATGAGAAAGGGATTATCATAAGAAACAAGGCGAGGCTAGTCGTTAAAGGTTTTAATCAACAAGAGGGGATTGATTATAATGAAGTGTTCGCTCCTGTCGCAAGGTTGGAAGCCATTAGATTGTTTTTGGCGTTCGCTGCTTATAAGAAGATGAAGGTATTTCAGTTGGATGTGAAGAGTGCGTTTCTGAATGGGAAAGTTGATGAGGTAGTGTATGTTGAGCAACCTCCGGTTTTCCTGACCCAGACTTTCCTGATCACGTGTACAAGTTAAGCAAGGCATTGTATGGACTACATCAGGCACCTCGTGCCTGGTATTCAACTTTATCAGATTACTTGCTTGAAAATGGGTTTGAAAGAGGGAAGATAGATAGCACGTTGTTCTTCAAGAGAGATGGAAGCGACTTCCTGCTGGTGCAAGTCTACGTGGATGACATTATCTTTGCTGCATCAAGAGTCTCCATGTGTCAAGATTTTGAGGCCGTCATGAAAAAGAGGTTTGAAATGAGTGCTATGGGTGAACTAACTTTCTTTTTAGGATTGCAGGTTGATCAGAAGAAGGATGGGATGTTCATTCATCAGACCAAGTATGTCCATGATGTGCTCAAACGCTTCAAGATGGAGGACAGCACTCCATTCGACACTCCAATCTGCGTCAATCACAAATTGGGTGCTGAGTCAGACGGTGATGCAGATGTGGACCCAACTCAGTATCGGGCTATTATAGGTTCTTTAATGTACTTAACTGCTTCTAGGCCTGATATAATGTTTGCTGTTTGTCTTTGTGCTCGTTTTCAGGCAAACCCAAAGGAATCTCACATGAAGGGTGTGAAGAGGATCTTGCGGTATCTCAAGGGCAAACCGAAGCTGGGGTTGTGGTACCCGAGAGGAGGAGACTTGGAGCTAGTCGCTTACACAGATTCTGATTATGGAGGGTGCAATCAGAGTCGGAAGTCAACAACTGGAGGATGTCAGTTTCTTGGTGGCAGATTGGTGTCGTGGCAATGCAAGAAACAGACTTCGGTCGCAATTTCAACCTGTGAAGCAGAATACATGGCAGCATCCAACTGCTGCTCCCAGGTTCTTTGGATTCAACAACAGTTGCGCGACTATGGTCTGAATTTCTTACTTACACCTATTTGCATTGATAACACAGCTGCTATCTCAGTAACTAACAATCCCGTGAAGCACAGTAAAACTAAACATATTGACATACGTCATCATTTTATACGGGATTGTGCTGAGAAGAAACTGATTGTGCTTGAAAAGGTGGATACGCTTGATAATTTCGCTGATCTTTATACTAAAGCGTTTGACAAAACAAGATTTCAAAACCTTATCGAGCTGAATGGGATGATCAATCCCGAGTAACCATGCTTTTCATGTTATATTTAAAAAAAAAAAAAAAACGTCACTATCGCTTAAAATATGTCGGTTACCTCAGTTTGAAGGACTTGTCTTCGGATATGTTTTGGTCCTCATTTTCTACTTGTAGATTTTGAGGATAGCCATTAACCAGATGACTGAAAGTGACCGGGGCGGTTTATGATGAGTTTTCATTCTTTCGCTTAAAATTAGTCGATCATATTAATTAGTTAGAAGGACACATACTAGTATGTGGTCGGTCCAGCTGATCCATTGGATCTTCGGGATAGCCGTTTACCTGAAGACTTTGTTTTGGTCGGGGCGATTAATGTTAAAATTTTTTTTTAAGGTAAATGAAATTATTTTTCAAGTCTACTACTTCGTAAGAAGTTCGTTTGCTATGTTTAACAGAAAATTGATCCAACCTTGGAAAATGATAGATATACTGAATCTGTGTGCTTAACTAGTGAAGTTATTAGGCTTAAAAGGCTTTAGGACAGTTATTGTATGTCATGGTAGCTTTTTATGGTGCGTAAAAGTAGATGTGATACAAACTAAATCTACTTGATTTTACGTGGAAACTCCTTACGAGTTTTGCATGTCTTCATATATATCTTTCCGAATGATAGGCAGAAAAGCGATTACCCAGTCATACACGAGCCCGTAAGTGTTCTGATTCCCGTGAAGATAGCGTTTCAAGAAACTGCAGTGATCCAGATTCGGGACTTGCAGTTGTTTACTACTCTGAAGTCTATGTAAGTATTTATCATAAAAAAAAAAAAAAAAAAAAATTATGAGTTATGAAAACATTCTAGAGTTCAAAATATCAAGACTTCTTAATCATGGAGTAAGAAAGAGAACGGGAAGCAGATGAAGAGTACTTACAAACTTAATCAGACACTATGGGTCGAAGTCAATTCGGGGTGACTTGGGGAAAGCCAAATACGCTTTGAGAATAGATAGGAGGCATCATAATCCCTAAGTTGTTGCCCACTTAATTTTTGAGATTAATTGAACTTAACTCGTATCACTGAAACGATGAAAACCATCTTAAGTTATTTACCTGCTTACAACCTGTCTCTATATGTCATAATACAGCTAAACACGGATCTATGTGACAGTCACGTAATTAGTATGATTCCTGTTCGGATCTTTTCTAAAACGTAGTAGTCCCTATCGAGACTGAAATTTGATCCCTTATACTTTAATTTTTAAAAGTTTCTTGTACTTAGGTAGTTTTATAATTTTATAACTAGTTACTTGGACTTGATCGTGTCATTTAATTCTTAAAGGGAAGTTTTAGAACTTAATTGCAAAATGTTCAAATTATAAGGGTTGATTTTGTAAATATAGGCGATGTTGTTAAACAGGCGAACTTGTGAATAACTTCGCCTAGGCGAAGTTAACCGTAACTTCGCCTGTTTAACTCCGCCCCTATATAAAGAATTCTTAAGGTCAACAGTGTTCATAATTTCTAATCTCAGCGAACTTATTGAATATTTCTCGGCGAACTTATCGTTTGGTTATCCGGCGAACTTGTCGTTATTCCGATTACTTGTTCTTTTTCCCAGTTTCCGTTACGTTTCAAGGTTCGTGATGCCATTACATTGTATAATCATTGTTCTTCAATGATAATCAGTGGTCGTTTCGACCCGATTATGAACCTCGAACCGTCGGACCTTCAAATCGGACTTTCAAATCTTGTTGTTACGTGTTAATAACCAAACTGATCGTCAACATATCCTTAAAAGCTTGAGTTTAAGAGTCCTAAATCGTCAAAATACCCAGAAAACCTCAGATTTTCGAGTTTGAATCAATCTATCTGTCGCCGATTCATATTCAGGCGAACTTAGGGTTTCGGCGAAGTTATCTGTAACTTCGCCTGATGCTTATCTTCGCCTGAGGCGATGTTGTCATTAACTTCGCCTGAGGCGATGTTGTGGTAAGGCGAACTTAACGTTGAAGCGAAGTTGTGCCCAAGTTCGCCCCAACATTAACTTCGCCTGGACCTTTTTCTGATTAGTCATTAGACGAACTTAACGTTGAAGCGAAGTTGTGCCCAACTTCGCCCCAACTTTAACTTCGCCTATACAGAAGTTATCACAACTTCGCTCATGGTAATAAGCGAACTTGTGTTAAACCTTAACGTGTATCTAACTTGGTTCGTTTGTTGCAGATATGGCTGCAGTAGCAGGTGCTGGAGGTGCTGGAGGCGATGACGGAGATAACCAGAGGCAATTTTTTCCGGGTCACAATATGTACATTACCTTAGACCCGGAAGCGAGCGGAGTTGAAGACTACCGTGAGATCATCACATTCCTCATTCGCTCGAGGATATTCCACGCAATCACGACGACTCTGCTGATATCCTTACCCAATATCGAGGATTTCTGGCAGACGGTGGAATACGATTGCCGTGTTGAGCCCCCGGTTATGCGAGCAACCGTCAACAACCAAGAAGTTCAGTTCTCGTCTGAACAAATACGGGTGGCGTTACGTTTTGGAGAGGAGACTCGGGACGACCCAACTGACTTTGTGGCTCCGTTTCGTGATGGAGCATTCCTACGAATGGGATATTCTGGTCCCTTGGGCGATACCCAGAGACGGAAGGGGTTCCTGCTCGATCAGTGGCGCTTCCTCATGCACGTCATGATTGTGTGTATGTCTGGGAGGAAGGCGGGTACTGACGGAATGGGTGCGACCATGCAGTCAGCAATGACTGCTCTGACTTATAACAAACGTTATAGCTTTAGTCAGATGGTCTTTTATGAGATCGACAGACAGAGGAGGGCGATGGCTCGTGAGCGGTTCATAATGTATCCAAGATTCATCCAGATGATCTTGAACCATGTGGCTCCAAATTTGCCTCAACGACGTCCAATACGATACGTGGAGAATGTGAGCAAACGTATCTTCGCTCAATGCCGCACATCCAGTGCGAGGAGCAAGCCTGAACTGCGTCCAAGGCATACTCCACTCTTTGGGTACTTAATAAACCCGGGGTATGTGCCAGCTCGTGGGGATGAGTTCAGAGACCCTCAACCACGACAGGTAGGAGCACCTCGAGATGTACCTGCTGTGCCTGTTGTGTCGGCTGAGGAGGATGTAGACCTTGATGCTGCATTTGGCGGCCAAGGATTCTTCGACATGGACCGGTTTGATCCGCAAGAAGAGGTGCAGGTCTCTGCTGCACATGTTCGGGAAGTGAATGTTACTAGAGCAGCTACGACGGTGGCTGACTCAGATCTTGATGATGTTATGGATGAGGCGAGAAGGATGTTGGTGAGACGAAAAAGGACGATTGGGAAGAGAGAGAGGACAGTTGATGATACTGAGTCAGAAGAAGAAGAAGAGGATATTCACAAGCTGATTAGACGATCAAGACGTGAAAGGACAGGTGCAGGTATGGGAGCTGGAGAGACTTCAAGAGTTGTACGTTTTGCTCCGCCAGCACTGTCAGGTATGTCGACTGTTCCTACATCTGTCCAGGTCACAGGTTTAAGCGCCGCGGAAGTTCCCGTGGTGGCTACATCAGCTGTCGGCATCCTATCAATCACTACTATCCAGCTGACGACTCCGGAGATTGTGTCTTTAACACCTCCAACGCTTACTCCTTCAGAGGTGGTGGCACAATTTGTAGAGTCGACAGTCGTTGCAACTGCAGGGTTGTCGGTCACGATACCACCTGCGGTTACGTCCACAACTGCTTCTGATGTCCCGGTTACATTCGAGATCCCTGCTGAGTATACTCAAGACACATCTAACATGAGGTTTGATTTCGATGCAACCCTCTCAGACTCGGAGAGAATAGCTGCACTTGAGCGGGTCGTGGCTGAACAATCAAGGGTGAATCTTGTCCAGACCCAGGCTATTTAGCGCCTTGTAGCAGAGAATCAACTACAGTTGTCCCTCCTGATTGAACATGGGAGAATTATAGATGCTATGAAGGAGTTCTTGGCATCTCAGGGGGAGACAGGCTGTAAAGGCGACGAGTTAAGGACAAAGAAGAGGATGACAAAGACGATGATCCCAATGCATCGAAAGATGCAGGTGGTGAGTTGCCAAGAACTACTCAAGCTCTTGGGACTTCCACAGCTCAGGGGGAGTCTGCAGGTGCAGTTGGTGGTGATGAGGTGGTGATGGTTGATGATGAAGATGATGTGATTGATGCTTTGAAAGAACTAGATGATGATATGCTAGATGATGATGTGATGTTTGATGATGATGTGCTGCCTATTGAGGAGATTGAGAAGATTGGAGCTCAGATTGTGATTGAAGAAGATGTTGAGGAAGGAGAAATAGTAGAAGAGAATGTGGAGCATGACATTCCAGGTGTGGAGAAAGCTGATATGGGTAATGAGACAGTAATAGATGATACTGAATGGGAAGAGCAGCCTAGGTGGAAGGAAGGCTATGCTCAGTGGTTCGTCAAAACGAAGAAACCAGCGGTCCCTACAATGTTTAAGAAGAGTTACAATATTAAAGGCTATGCCGAAGCGAAGAAAGGGATTATTTGCTGGATCTATGATGAGCAGTTGAAGCTCTTTGTGATTAAACGGTATGACGGCGTTCAGTACTTTAAAAGAATGTTAAGGTCGTTGAATACACTGCCGGAATGTGAAGTGAAAGACTTAGCCAGATTGGGGTTAATCAATCGAAATGACGATAATATGGCTAGAGTCATTGAGAAAATTGTATGGAGAGAGAGTATAAAAGAAAAGAAGTTTGAGCTGTTGAAACCGCAGAAGGGAAAAGTTGTTGAAGACAAGGATAGAGGTTTGAGAGCTGATGGAAAACCTTGGATGGTCATGAAGTATAAACCGATCCGGTGCCTTAAAGAAATACCGATGAAGCTAATGCCCAAGGATGTGCTTAAAGACCTAAAGTGATGGTATGTGGATTGTGAGACAGCAGAGGCGGTGATGGAAGACGAGGATGAACAAGAGCTCCTAAGAGTTTACGATCCGATGCATTTGGTAAACTTATCGCAAGCTGATCTGAAGGTGCTTAATAAGAAGAAAATCTTTTATATTCCTGCTTGGAAGGACGAAGCGAGGAAGTATCAAAGAGTTGTGTCAGTTTGTGTTAGAGAAGGAGTGCATGCGTGAAGAGACAAGATTGAAGATTACGAGACAAGTGCTTAAAGATCAAGATATGAAGCTACTGCCAAGGGGGAGTCTGTTGGTGCATAAATGTCAGTAGTTCATAGTCTAGTGTCTGTAATCGAGTCTGTAATGTTATTTATGTTTTTGTTTAAGCGAAGTTGTTAACAAGTTCGCCTAGGCGAACTTGTTGAACAAGCGAAGTTATGGACAACTTCGCCTGAACATATCAGGCGAAGTTGTCGTGTATTTATACTAGGTTACGGCTTAGTGTTGAGGTTGTTCATCGAGTTGATCTAAGCTGGTTTGAGTTCATTGTAACGTGAGGACGAGAGTCTGTATCAGTGATTCATATCACGTGAGTTCAGTTATTAATATATAACATGTTTCGGTTTATTCGTGTGTGTTTGTTTGATTTGCTTTCTACGCTCGTAACGATCTACGCATGGATTCCGCACCTGAGTAGACCGAGATATCTCGTGTGATCCGTCAAGGGAACCTACACCGCGGACGAAGCTCTGGTTTGCTACGAGCACTTGACGACCTACATTGCGCAAAGATTCTCTTACTTACACTCTCAACATAACGGATAGGGCGTCGTTGAGGTAGCGTAGGGGCTACATGATTCAAAATCATCTGTAAAAATCTCGGGTACATTAAAAATCTTTCCCGGGCGACCGCGCGTCTCTGACGATCAATTTCATAAAACACCATCTGACTAAAGCTGTATGGCTTGTTGTAAGTCAGGGCTGTCATTGCAGATTGCATCGTTGCCCCCATACCGTCTGTACCAGCTTTACGACCAGACATGCACACTATCATCACGTGCATCAGAAAACGCCACTGATCTAATAGAAATCCCTTTCTCCTTTGAGTGTCACCCAACGGACCCGAATAGCCCATACGTAGAAACGCACCATCTCTGAATGGAGCCGGAAAATCTGTTGGATCATCTGTGGTTTCAGCCCCGAACTGCAAGGCGAGTCTGATTTGATCTACCGAGAACTGCACCACCTGATTGTTCACTGTAGCGCGCATAACCGGAGGATCAACTCTACAGTCATATTCTACCGTTCGCCAAAAGTCTTCAATATTTGGTAGAGAAATGGGGAGAGTAGTAGTGATGGTTGAAAAAACGTGAACGAACGAGGAAGGAGATGATCTCGCGATAGTCGTCGATACCACTAGCATCCGGATCCAAAGTGATATACATGTTGTGACCCGGAAAGAACTGTCTGTTGTTGTCACCACCTTCGTCACCACCAGCACCACCAGCCCCTGCCACAGCAGCCATATCTGCACAACAAACGGTCTAAGTTAGAACATCGACGTAGCAGATCATAACTTCGCCTGTTACCATGAGCGAAGTTATGATAACATCTAATGAACTTTTAAATAATAAAAGCTTGAGCAGGCGAAGTTAATGATAAAAGTTTGAGCATGCGAAGTTAAACATAAGGCGAAGTTGAGTTTAACTTCGCCTGAGAACAAACCAGAACACCTGATTAAAGTAATCTTGAACAGGCGAAGTTATACTTAAGGCGAAGCTGAGGACAACTTCGCCTAAACCCTAACTTCGCCTGTAACTGAAACGGCGTATTACTGTGATCCGATCAAGGTTTTGTTTGAAGTATTTGAGCAACAAAACATGAAAATATAGTTCTATTGAGATCTAGAAGACTAAATGGGTTACAAACACAATAGAAACAGATAGTTTAACGGGTGTTTAAAGGGTTGCACAAACTATGTCACAAATCGGACCACAAAGGCTTCTGATTAACACCATTAATATGAATTACAGGTTTAACCTATCCTACACACCTTTATCTCGGACAAGAAACAGGTAATAATGAGGTTCGATTCAATGTTTAAGTTCGCCGAGGGTAGAAGTGTGGGTATAAGTTCGCCGTGTTTCTGATAGTTTTGAAAGTGTTTGACCAAGTTGACCCCTTATATAGGTTTGAAAATACATGGGCGAAGTTAAGGTTAACTTCGCCCCTGTGACAACTTCGCTGGTTAACTTCGCTGTGATGATAACTTCGCCTGATCCAACTTCTTAATAAACAACATCGGCTTAAATTAGATTAAAGAGAAAGGAATCAAAACTAGTAACCAAGTGTTTACTAAAACGTACCAAGGTATAAAACATAAAATGCAGTAAAGATAATTAATTAAACGGGATCAAATTTCAGTCTTGACGAGGAACCTGCATGTTTTAGAAAAGATCCGAACAGGAATCATACTAATTAAGTGGCTGTCACATAGATCCATGTTCAACGATATTATGACATAAAGAAATAGGTAGTAAGCAGGTATAATACTTAGTATGGTTTTCATCGCTTCTGTGATACGGATTAGGTTCAATTAAGCTCAAACTTTAGATGGACATCACATAAGAGATTGTGATGCCTCCTATCTATTCTCAAAGCGTATTTGGCTTTCCCCAAGTCACCCCGAGTTGACTTCGACCCGTAGTGTCTGATTAAATAGTAAGCACACATCGATCTTTAGAGTCTTCTTCCCGTTCTCTTTCTTTCCTCTTTATTGAAATTTGAAACAACATAAGCTTCAGAATGCATAACAACATATATGTTTTTTTTAATAAAGACATTAATACAGCTTCAAATTATAGACAACTGCAAGTCCCGAATCTGGATCACTGCAGGTACTTGACACTATCTTCTCGGGAATCAGAACACTCACGGGCTCGTGTATGACTGGGTAATCACTTTTCTGCCTATCATTCGGAAAGATGTATATGGAGACATGCACAACTCAGAATGATTCTCCACATTAAATCGAGGAGATTTAGTTTGTATCACTTCTACTTTTACACACCATAGAAAGCTACCATAACTTACAATGGCTGTTCTAGAGTCTTTTAGGCCTAATAACTTCACCAGTTAAGCACACAAAATTAGTTTTTCTATCACTTTCCATGGTTGGATCAATTTTCTTTTAAACATTGTATTGAAACTTCTTACGAAGTTATAGACTTGAAAATTTATATCATCTCCCTAAAAATTTTTAAATTCTATCGCCCCGATCAAGTCAAAGTCTTCAGGTAAACGACTATCCTGAAGATCCAATGGATCAGCTGGACCGACCACATACGAGTATGTGTCCTTCTAACTAAGTATGAACGACTATTTTTCAGCGAAAGAATAAAAACCCATCATAAACAGCCCCGGTCACTTTCAGTCATCTGGTTAATGGCTATCCTCATAATCTACTAGTAGAAGTAAGGACCAAACATATCCGAAGATGTGTCCTTCAAACTGAAGCAACTGATATAATTCTAAGCGATAGTGACGTTTTTTTTTTAAATAAAAACGAAAAACAAGGTTACTCGGGATTGATCATCCCATTCAGCTCAACAATATTTTGAAAAAGGGATCGGTCAAACGCTTTAGTAAAAAGATCGACGAAATTATCCAAAGAATCAACCTTTTCAAGCACAATTAATTTCTTCTCAGCACAATCCCGTATAAAATGATGACGAATGTCAATATGTTTAGTTTTGCTGTGTTTGATGGGATTATTAGTTACTTAGATTGCAGCAGTGTTATCAATGCAAATAGGAGTTTAAGTGAAATTCAGACCGTAATCGCGCAATTGCTGTTGTATCCAAAGAACCTGGGAGCAGCAGTTCGATGCTGCCATGTACTCTGCTTCGCAGGTGGAAATGGCTACTGAGGTCTGTTTTTTGCACTGCCACGACACCAATCTTCCTCCCAGAAACTGACATCCACCGGTTGTTGACTTCCTGTTCTGATTACAACCTCCATAGTCAGAATCAGTGTAAGCTACCAAATCCAGTTCTCCCCCTTTCGTGTACCACAATCCCAACTTAGGCTTGCCTTTGAGATACCGCAATATTCTCTTCACTCCTTCATGTGAGATTCCTTCGGGCTTGCCTGAAAACGAGCACAAAGACAAACTGCAAACATAATATCAGGTCTAGATGCAGTTAGATACATTAAAGAACCTATGATTGCCCGATATTGGGTGGGATCAACGTCTTCATCACTGTCAGAATCAGCACCCAGTTTGTGGTTGACGCAAACTGGAGTATCAAATGGGGTGCTATCGTCCATCTTGAAGCGTTTGAGCACATCATGGACATATTTTGTTTGATGAATAAACATCCCATCTTTCTTCTGATCTACCTGCAATCCCAAAAAGAAAGTTAATTCGCCCATGGCGCTCATTTCAAACCTCTTTTTCATGACTGCTTCAAATTCCTGACACATGGCGACTTTTGATGCAGCAAAAATGATGTCGTCCACATAGACTTGAACTAGTAGAAAATCTCCCCCTTTTCTCTTGACAAACAGCGTGCTATCGATCTTTCCTCTTTCGAACCTGTTCTCAAGTAAGTAATCGGACAAGGTTGCGTACCAGGCACGAGGTGCCTGATGTAGCCCATATAAAGCTTTACTCAGTTTGTACACATGATTAGGAAAATCTGGGTCAGGGAATCCCGGAGGTTGTTCAACATACACCACCTCATCAACTTTACCATTAAGAAAGGCACTTTTCACATCTAACTGGAACACTTTCATCTCTTTGTGTGCAGCAAATGCCAGAAATAGTCGAATTGCCTCCAATCTTGCCACAGGAGCAAACACTTCGTTGTAGTCGATTCCTTCTTGCTGATTAAACCCTTTTACTACCAGTCTTTCCTTGTTCCGTATGATTATCCCTTTCTCATCTCTCTTACATTTAAAAACCCACTTTGTACCGATAGCATTTACATTCTGTGGTTTTTCAACTAATTTCCATACTTCCATCTTCTCAAACTGTGCTAATTCTTCTTGCATGGCTTCAACCCACGAGCTATCTTTTAGAGCCATTTGATAATTCTTCGGTTCAATCTGGCTGATGAAGCAGGTGTACAAGCATTCGTTTATGATACCCGTGTCTTTAATGCTTGCGTAAACACATGTGTGTTCATCCAAACTTCTTCTAGTTTGAACACCGTCAGACAGATTACCTATCACGTTCTCCAAGGGGTGATTTTTGTGAATTCCAGTAGTCTGTACCGGACCGACTTCCAGATTGTTTTCTAAATTTGAAGAGAGTTCATCAGTGTGTGATTGATGTTGAGTGTGAAATGGATTGAAGAATTCTACTTCAGTAGAGGCAGCAGGAGCATCAACGGCACTTGACGAGGTAGGTTGACTTTCATCGTATTGCGGACGTTGCACAATATTCTCCTTATCGTCGTACAAAATTTGTGAAGCAATTTTCTCATCAACTTCTGCAAAATCCAAGTAAGGCATATTAAAAGATTTGAATAGTTTGTCATAGTCGAAAGCTTCAGCGGGTCCCATGCTAGGCCTTGGTGATTTGTAACTCATAATGTCAGTGTTACATACCACCTCAACCTTGCTGTTCGATAAATTAAAGACTCTTCTGTTGGGAGTCCCAACAACATATCCGACTAAAATACCTTCGTCGGCTTTCTCACCAAATTTTGAGTTTATCTTTAATATCGAACATGGGGACCCGAAAGGTTCGAGACCATTCAAGTTTGGCTTTCTACCATGCATGAGTTCATAACAAGTTTTATTTAATCTTTTAACAGTTAAAACACGATTAAGGATATAACAGGCTGTGGCAACAGCTTCAGCCCAGAACACCACGGGAAGTTTAGCATCTGCCAGCATGGTTCTGGCTTCTTTGATTAGCGTTCTATTCTTCCTCTCAGCTACCCCATTTTGCTGCGGAGTATACGGGGCGCTGTACTGATGTTCTATCCCTTTTTATAAGCAGAACATCTCCATCTGGTAGTTCTTGAATTCTGTATCATTATCACTCCTGATGTACTTAACCTTTCTCCCAACAATATTTTCAACCTTGGTAATCAAGTTAATTACCAACTAAACTGTCTCATCTTTTGCCTTCAGAAAGTATACCCAAGAGTATCGAGAGTAATCATCGGTTACAACCAAGCAGTATGACGTTCCACCTAGACTCTTTACATTCACGGGACCAAAGAGATCCATGTGAAGTAGGTCTAGGGTACTGACAATTGAGTTAACCTTCTTGGAGTGATGAGGTTTTTTGTGTTGCATTCCCTTCTTGCGCGACAAGCATTGATCTTCAAAGTTAAAATTCTTCAAGGGAACTCCAAGCACCAGCCCATTCTTGACAATGTAATTCATTTTGCGAAGATGTATATATCCCATCCTTCGATGCCATAACTCTGACTCCGACTCAGTTGCCTTTGACAGAAGACATGACTCTTCTGTTGTCATCTCAGTTGACCTCATATCCATCACATACGTGTTCTTTTCTCTTGGAGCTTTCATTACCACCCAGGCCTCTGGTATCTTGAAACCAGGATAAAGAACGATTGCCTCATTTTTAGTAAAATGCACCGTGTATTCTTTGTCACAAATCTGAGACACACTCAACAAGTTATGCTTCAACTCTTCCACAAAATTCACCTTCTCTAACTTCATTCTTCCATTTGTCACAGTTCCAATACCACTTATTCTACCTCCACTCTCTCCAGCGAAACTAACCCTTCCTCCTTGAATAGATTTCCAGTCACGTAACAAATTCTTGTTACCAGTCATGTGCCGGGAACAGCCACTGTCAACAACCCACAGATTGTTTACAGCCCTGTTTGACTGTTCCTGCACAATTAAAGAAATAGATTAAAATCTGGGGACCCAAGACCTACTGGTCTTGGGTCGATTAAATCTGTTGACCGGCAACCTGTACTTTGGTTGCCCAAAGTCAGTTTGAAAATAGTTTCTGTAAGTTCTGAAAGGAATCCTTCTAGAGGACTGGCTATGAGGCCATCCAAACCTTAGTGAATTAACTGAATTATAATTGTTGGTTTGAAGGTTAACTGGGAAAAAATTAGACCGATTTCTTTGAAATCTTGGATTAGTCCAATGTCTGAAATTTGGTGTGTTCGCATTCCTTTTATTCTCAGTTTTCGGAGGCCTCATACCTCTAAATCTTCTCTGTTTTAGAGGACAATCAGCAATAAGGTGTCCTACTAGATTGCATCTGAAACAACTTCTATTTTGAACTTTCGTCTCAACAGTTGTTGCAGATGTCGAGGTTGCATTACTACCCGTTTGTCTAACATATGGTGGGACAAACGGATTTAGGGAAGAATTATTTTCATCGGGCTTATATTCCTCTCCACGTTTTAGTAACACTACCTCTTCTTTTATCTCACCCAATTTGGATGACTTGTCCGAATTTGATGAGACAGAGCTAGGGACAGAGATCGCAACGTTAGAACCTGACTTACTCGTCTCGCTCTTATTAACTTCAGTTTCTTTTGTAGAAATTTTGATTGGAACTGTCTGACTAATCTCAACATTCGCAGATTGCTGATTACTAGGATTATAAGTATAGTTACTGTTGTACGGTGGTGGAACTTCATAAAATCTAATTCCCCCTTTGTTAACTGGGGAACGTTGAACACTTATGATGTGATCAAGCATTGCTGAAGAATTTCTAAATTGTTCAATTTTTCTGTTTAGTTCCACCACTTTTACCTGGTAATCAGCTATCTGTTTATCTTTTTCAGCAATTAGTTTGGTTTTTTCTTCTAACACTTCATAACTAAGATCAATTACTTGTATTTTTTCAGCTAGACTGGCTTTAAGACTTCTGATATCCTTTTCACTAGCTTTTATTTTTACCGAGTAACTGTTTTCTCTAGTTTTAGTATAGTGATGATCTTCTTTTAACGTTTTAAATTGTGTGTCCAAACTAACAAACTGATCAGTTATTGTTTTTAATTGTTCAGACAGATTTTCACATTGTACACAATGAAGTTCAGAACTTACCTCAGAGAGCTGATCCTTCACTTCTGCCATATATGCTTGATTTTCTCCCGTCTCCCTCTCACTTCCTCCAGTTTCGATGTTTACCAAATTAGCCTGTTCGAACACTTCCTCAACTTGTATATTCCAGTTGTATCCACCATTCTGTATAGATACCATAGCCCTATTCTCACTACCTCCCCCATTCTGTTGTACAGGCCTGTTCTGACTTCGTTCGACTCTCTCATTTGTACATTCCTTAGCAAAGTGACCATTTTGTTGACAGTTGTAACATCGAACCTTTGATTTATCAAACCCTGGTCTTTCTCCAACGAACTTTCTACCAGTTTTCTTCATGAATCTCTTTACCCTTCTTACTATCATAGCCATCTGCCACTGCAGGTCCATCTCTTCCAAATCATCAGCATCGATCTGATCATAATCTTCATCCAAAGTTGCAGGGTCGACTATTTTACCTTTGATGTAGTTCTCATAAGATGCAATGAAGGATGCATAGAGAGCAAAGTGTTGTTCAGCTGATTTAACACTCATGGGCATCTGTGAGTAGTTATAGCTTGGAACATTTGACGAGAAATTTCCACTTGTGGCTTGAGGTTTTGAAGGATTACTACCTCCAGCTACGAAACATATGTCGCCATCCATATTGAGAATCACATGACCATCGCGAGTTGATTCTCTCTTTGAGTAGTAGGCAGATGATTCTGATTTTGAACTTGAGCTTGGAGTTACTTTCGCACCATACATTCCCGGATCCTGAACCTGATCAGTTGGTGTCTCCTTCCGAACCATGTTAAGTTCAAAATTTCGTAACTTATTGACCACTGTCTCCAAATCAATCTTGGTAAAGTCTTTATCTTCTCTCATCAGAACAGTGTACATTTCCCATTTCGGTAGAAGAGCATCAAGGAGTTTCTCTACTATCTCTTCTTCCTTGTATTCAATGGAGTAATTATTAAGTTCGGTCATCAAGTGATAATATCTTGTGATGTGACATTCGTCAATTTCAGGTTAACTCCGTTAACTCAACTCCGTCAATTCAAACTTAAAGATCATTGAATCTATAACGCACAACTCATTACATTTAAACTAGGGTTTAAATGACGCTTGAACAATTACTACATGTGTAGTCTTTCGGGAATTGCACCGAAAGGCAAACGAGTTGACGCAAACAATTGGTGAATAAACGAAAAACGTCAAAACAATAATTATGTGATAATTATGTGTTAACATATGTGTTACTTGATTATATTATGTGTAATGCTAGACAAGAAACAAGAACTAGTTAATTAAGCTAGAAAAGTAACATTTGAAAGTTGAGGGACTTGAGTGTAATATATTGTTATTAAATAATATTAATCAAGAACCCTAGCCCTCCCTCTCTCCCTTCCCAAAACCGACGGCCAGCCCCCCGTCCCCTCTCCTCACGATCGGCTCACACACACACATATCTCTTGGTTTTTGATCTTGTTTTTCACAATTGAAGCATCCTACACCCGATTCTAGTCATCTTCTACCTTCCTCTTGCTTATTTTTGTGCTTTTGAAGGTATAATTATAAACCCTAGAATCCGGAAATTATATATATAATGTTCATATGACTTGTTTTGATTAGATGATGGTTAATTATGTATTGATTGTTGATTTGATAACTAGAATTGATGTTATTGCATGTTAATTGCTTGTTTCATTGATTTTGAGTTCAAGTAAAACCCTAATCATGTATGTGGTGTGTATTTGATGTGCATGGATAGTGATTATGGTGTCTAGAAGGTCATATGAACGGATTATGGTCCATAGATAGTTAATATGTTGAGTTTGGATGTAAACAGTTTCTGGACAGATTGTGTTATTGATGTTCAATTGACTGTAACGGGATGTGAATGTGAAAATTGGTCGAGATAATTGATACTAAAGTGAACTAGGTTGAGTCTAGTTTCTAAAGAATATAAATTTGCAATTTTTGAACGTGAAAAAGTTAACTTTTATGATTTTTCAAAAACGTTATGCAAATCTGAATTGTGAGACCTGCTGTTAGGTTGATTTGTAAATATTATATCTCATGAACTACAAGAGCAAATGGGTTGGTTCCACTTCTAGAAGTTAACTTGTTGAGTTAAGAACCTAACCCAATTGGTCTTGCATTTTTTGGATTTTTCATTTAACGGGAATTACAAATAACATTCTGTTGCGCATGAATTTGACTGTTGTGAGTTTGCTGTAATGTTTTGATTATTGTGAGAATTTTATGTGGAATAAAATACAATAAAATATGTTCTGGAAACCTAACACATGTGTGCTCTTGTGATGATTTTTGATGAATTAATTGATGAGTTATGATCTGTGAATTAGAGTAATCTTTACTAGTAGTAATCTGTCTCGGTATAGTTAGCTGCTGAACTTTGTGAAAATACATGAAAGTGCTAGTTGCTAGTTAATTGTTATGTTTTGACCAAATTGCCCTTGCGGGGAATAATTGCTAGATATGTACGCTATTAACACTTGACACGTAAGTAGTTACTCACACGTGTAACGTATCACAAATATGCTTGTTAATTCACACACGACTCACAAACGAACACGAAACGTATTTTTGTGCTTAGGAGTTATGTGTCGGGTCTAGAGACTCGATAATAGTTCCGATACTTAGAAAAAAATATCATTTTTGTGTCTTAGAACGCGAGTGAGGATTTTTCTGTAACGCACATCTCTCGGACTTTGGTTTTTAGTAATCTTTGCAAACAGTGAGTTTCACTTTCCCCTTTTAAACTCTTTAAACGCTTTTCACTTGGGGGAGATAACATACTCCGAAAACGCTTTTAAGATTTTGTTAGTAAATTATATATCACTTGTAAATGCTAATTGGCAAACGAAACAATTGAAGTCCTACACATCGAACCGTTTAGTATTGGAAAATAGCGAGTCACTGTTGAGTAGTACTACTGGGTTTGACAAACCCCACCCAACGCTAAACTCGACTGGAGGTCGAGTGGGTGTAATTTTGGCTAACACATAACCATGGTCTGGATGACCTGGTGGCAAGGCACTTGATAAACAGTCAGCTTAGGTGTCGAACACTTAGTAATACTTGTTGTATAGGCTAGCTACCTATCGATATATAATTGATTTAACACTATCTGGTAACGCAAACGCTAAACGCAAAACGCTGAACGCTGAACGAAAAACGCTAAACGCTTTATTTTATATAAACCTGTGAACTTACCAACCTCGTTTTGACACTTTTAGTATGTTATTCTCAGGTAGCCGAGGCGGGCGCGCGGTATAGGATCATGCATTGTTGAAAACGCTTTTGTTTATGCAAACTGATTTTAAACTGTTGTCATTGGATTTTAAGTCGTCCTGCGTGAAACAACTTTTGTCTTTTGGTTTTTTTTCGCTTCCGCACTTATTTTCTTTTAAACGTTTTTATGGTTTGATTATAACTAATGATTCCGATCTTGTTAGTTCACTCCCTCTGACGGTAACACTCTGTTAGTGGATTTTGAGGGTGTGACATGTGATGATATCGTCAAGTGATTCATTTTTCAAATACTTGAATACAGAGAATTGGGTTTTTAGCAGCTTTGTCTTGGAAGCACGTATCCCCACATTACCTTCATATCGATTTTCTAGTGCTTCCCATAGCTCCCTAGCAGTTTTGTACTTCTTGAAGGTATGAAGAATCTCTTGTGGAAGAGCCATTGTTATTGCTGCATGAGCTTTACTCTCTGCCTCATACATTTTCTTTTCCTCCTCTTCCATCTTATTGTACTTCTTAATTTGTTCACGACCTTCAAACAAGGATGTTGGTGGAATGTATCCATCTTGAATGCAAACCCACATCTTAGCATCTTGATACTTCACATACTGTTCAAACCGATCTTTCCATGCAACGAAATCGGTACCCTTAAGCTTTTTTTGGAGCTTTAGTTGCTAAAGCGGCTTCAACCTCCATTTTTATCAGTTCTGTAATGTTTATTGAAGTCATAGTTGAAAGAAACACGACTCGAAATACAAAGAAAGTATTTATTTTCTATTTATTTATTTTTTTTTAAACAGTGTTCAGATAGCGAAGTTATCAGAACTTCGCTTGTGCAGAACTTCGCTTGTACTTATCTTCGCTTCTTAACTTCGCTTCCTTAACTTCGCTTGTGCTTATCTTCGCTTGTTCTTAACTTCGCCTTTCACTATAACTTCGCTTAAACCTTATAAGTTCGCTTAAACCTTACGAAAGATGACGGCAACTTCGCCTGATGAACACGAGTTTTTGCAGGTTTTAATTGGACGTATTGCGAGGCATGCGAAGGTGTATTGGGTTATATTTGATGGTGAGAGATGGGCAAGACACAAAAACTAAGTATTTCAACGTAAACTCGTTCCGCGAATAGTCGAACGGATACCAATTGTAGGTTCCCAGCCAGATCTTAACACCCGTGTGATAATCCCGAACCACACAATCACGAGCAAATGCTCTGATACCAGCCAGATCTACACAGGAGTATCTCGTAACACGAGGGTGCGGAATCCCCACGTAATACGATACGAGCGTAAGATAGATAATACGTTGAACCGATAAACAAATACACGTCACAATACTAATAAATGCGATTGTATTGCAACAATTCAACACGTGATATCAATAATCACTCATACATGTTCGGAAAAACTTGTTTCAAAATAAGCCGAAGTGAGGTTTAAATAAACCTCGACAACTTCGCCTAACATACTAGGCGAAGTTGTCATAACTTCGCTTATCTCCAAGTTCACCTACATCCCAGGCGAACTTGTGTAAAACAATATTCAATACCAAAACAAACAATCTAACACGATTACAGACACATACAAAACACGAGATACTGAACTACTGACATTATGCACCAACAACAATACAAACAATTGCACATATACAATACAAACAATTGTATACATGCATGCCAATCATCACTATTGCACATATAAAAATACACACTAGTGCACGTATGTATTAAGAAAAAGTCGACGTGTTGCATATATACATTACAACGAGTTTTTATTTTATTTTAATTTTATATTTATATTTTTTTTGTGCTGAAAAATAATAACATATAGAACGACGAAAGAAAATTTTAAAAGTATTTTTTTTAATTAAATTAAAAATACTTTATTATATATATATGTGTGTGTGTGTGTGTATAATACTAGTTTCCATTTCCCGTATTACAGTGGTTGTTTTATATTATTTGTTTCTAATATTTATTTATATATTGAATTTTAATATTTTTTTATTATACAAAAGTTAATAATATACTTATAGTTTGATGATAAATGTTTTCACAAATAAATGAGATATTATAACCCGATTTAAAAGTTATATAGGTTTGATGAGATTAAAGACCCGTTTATTTTTTTTACTACAAATTGATTTTTTTAATTATAAATAATATATATCTTATTTTTTAAATAAATCATATATTAATTTTTAGTATATCCCTAATTTATTGAATTATTATATCAAATATTTGGTGAGATTAGTTTTTAATTTAATAAAATGTTATAACCCGTTTAAGAAATATATAGGTTTGATAAGACCCATACCCGTGAGTTCGGGTCAAATGCATGAGAAGCCTCCATTTTAAAATCAAGCAAATCTGGTGACTAAAAAAGGGGGAGCAACCAAATCACGACACTTAGGATTTTTGAGTTTTTGTTTATATATATTACAGATATCACCAACACATATACTAATATAATAATATTAAAAACAAAACATAACCCGGCGACAATTACCCCTCACCCCCGCCCTTGTCGCCCCTTTTGTCGCCCACTGGAGCGGTGTTCTCGCCCCCTTTCGCCCTTCTTTGCCGCCCAGCACGTATGGCCTAAGTGTAATTATAAAAATAGATAGAAAAAATCTATAATGAATGCTCTAATTTACCTTTCAGATAGCAATTGCAAATCTAACGTGAAAAGCGTAATTTTGACAAATAACAAGCGTAAATAGCATTATTTTGTTTATCAACATGACAATGCGCCCGATTAACAAATAATATACGTTCAGATTTTAAGGCCATAAAGTAAAATTTCTAGAAACAAGTTCATAGATTGATACACTCAAGGACTAATATATTTCCATTTCAACAATAAACGCTTCATACATGTTACAAATATATGGTTCCTATGTTGGGGTAAAAAAATATACAAAAGTTATATAAAAAGAGTAGACTAGGAATTTGTAAATACAAATATATGGTCCACATATGCGCATATTTCCCCGATGATGATAACACCCCAAGAAGCTGAAAATGAAAACAAATAGGACCAAAACAAGTGAAAGAACAAGAAGAAATGCATTTGACTTTCTTTAGAGCACAAATTATGGAAATTAACTTAAATCAATAAGATAAAAATTTATAGCAAAATCATGTGGACAGATCTATAGAAAAATCTAGCACTCACACATCCAGGTTCCAGACCATGAACTGAAAATGACAACCTCAAATTCATAGAAATATGAGGTGGTGTAGAGCTCCCTTCAATCCAAAAAAGGATCAAGAGGAGGGTAATAAAGCTCCTAGCGTATGCAAGCCACAAAACCTATATATACATCAAGATAGGATTTGAGGGATCCATAAACCAGCAGCTCTATCTTAATCCCACTCAGATCTTCTATTGGACTTTAAGGAGCTCTACTTCATCTGAAACTCCCATTTACTTCCTTGGATACTGACTCAAAAAACCTTAAAAAAAGTTTTTAAGAAAATAAAAAAAACAAAACATTAACTCTCATTTATCTCAAGAAAACCTTAACAAGATTTTAGCTAGAGAAAACAAAGTGAATCTAAGCCAAAAGATGTGTAGCTTCTTCTCAAAACCACAGCCTACAAATGTTTCAATGGTTTGAAAACCCTAATGAAGAAAAAGAGGAAGTGTGAGAAATGATAATTAGGTATGGGTGAGATGGGTGGATATAAAAAGAATTTATGGGTGGTAAAGAGGGGCGGCAGTGACTTCAATTTTTTTTATCTTTTACTTTTTGGAACATGTAAATCTAATAAATCTGAATTGTGATCTGTCAA
The DNA here is from genome assembly GCF_021521415.1 of Bidens hawaiensis. Classification (NCBI taxonomy): domain Eukaryota; kingdom Viridiplantae; phylum Streptophyta; class Magnoliopsida; order Asterales; family Asteraceae; genus Bidens; species Bidens hawaiensis. The sequence goes on from NW_027495652.1 coordinate 121,544, forward strand.
TCACTGAAAAGTATCAAGGAGGGGAGCGCTCTTTGTTTGTTTAAATTTATTACAGATTCGTCTTAACTTCACATGCCTTTGTCTACCCATCCCCCACTAAAAAGCATTTCACTTGGGGTTTGCAGTGTAAAACATACTATCTTTTTTAATAGGGATGCAAAAAAACTAAAAAATTTCCAAACACTAAAAAATAAAAGCTCGGCTACCCATTGTAGCTCAACAGTAAAAAGTGACCTCATATGTCGCGATCGTAAACAACGCAGGATAGCCACGTCCACTCTCTCCTATTTCGGGGCAAACATGGTGCTCAAACACCCACTGCAGTAACACCCAGTTGAAATCGAATTCAAACTTAAGACATCATTCTTCGAACCAAATTTTTAGCTTTCCGCCAATGCCAATTGAACTAAAACTCATTGTATGTAAAAACATTTTTAAATAAGATTGACTAAAAATACTAAATCGATAAAATGATCAAAGAGCTCCATACATAACCAGAGTACATTGTATCCTAATAATTGCTATCGGTCTCCAAAAGGTATTCGAATGTCATCTAACCATGTTATTAAAACCAACAATTCATAAGCTGACTATTCGATAATAATAATAAAAGATATTATGTTTTTAATATGTAATCTTCTATATATGGCACACTCCTTAAATCATGGAGAGGTAGTTGTAAATGTATTTATTTATAGCCTTGTACATATCAATTTTACTCAAGCAATACAATATTTTCCATCTTTACATGGTATCACCAGACTCGATCGACGGTGACCCATCCCCTATCAGCACCCAAACACCGTCGGCCGCCGATACTCCTCCCACCTCCTTCATGGCTTCTTCCTCTTCCACTGTTGATCCTAACACCCTTCCCATCTCCACCTTACTTCATTTAACCACCCTCAAACTCAATTCCACGACATGCAAGGTTTAATGAGACTGCTTTTCCTTTTGCTGGGCACTCACCTCCACTAAATCCCTCAACCTTGAAGCTTTTTAGCTTTGAAGATGAACTGCCACCATTACCCACTTCACCTACGGATCCCCCAGACCAACTGAAGAGGTAGGTCCCAGCAGAGCCCAGTTGGACCCGCAAGACTTACCTTGAACAGAGACGTCTGCGCAGAAACCAACTGGATCCGCAGGACCAACCATGTTCAGAGACTTGACGTCCTTACGCGCAGTACGCAAGCTGTTCCCGCAGGAAATGTCTCCCAATGGTGAAGGACTCCGCCTGTCCCCGCAGCCTCGGATACAAGCCATCAGGGAAGGCCACCCGCGCAGCAAGGCTACACGCACAAGGCACTTAGCTCTCAATCACTCAGTGTCACCTGAAGGAAAGAGCGAAACCGGGAGCAATCCCGCACAAGGGCGGGAGGGGGAATACTCCCGCCCAAATAAGCCAGTCCGTACGATACGGGAAGATCTTCTGTACTGTACCTGACGAGGTATGGGAAAAAGATCTGACTAAAGATACGACAGCTTATTGACAACAGTATGGCGAGCAGCATGCTCCTGCACTGTATGTCACTATTAGCCGCTGCCTACTCACCAACTCTTGTCATACCACGTGCGTAGCCGGCAGTTGGTGGAAAAGGAATAGTATACAGCAGGCCTGGTCACTATCAGCCGCTGCCTACCCACCAACTACCAGCAGGGCACGTGCGTAGGCCACTGTTGGTGGAACAGGAATACTGTTGCAGCCGGCCACACCTCCTTGGAAACCTACCTTCGGCTATAAATACCACAAATGGTATGACCATCTCATCTTATCTATTATCATCATATTATACCTGATATCTGCTCTAGCAATCTCTTAATATACATTTATATTTAAAGAGCAATCTAGTCTGATTCTCACGCCGGAGGGTGGTCACAAGGAGGAACCCCCCCTTCTCAGTGACAAGCTCACGGTGTCTATTTTGCAGGTTATCAGAAGAACCATCTTCTCTGGGTCTAACCCCTCGTGGGAAACATCTATCTAACCCCCAGGTTATCCGTAATCTAGCCGGGGGCCGGTTAGTGTTTCTTCATTGGCGCCATCCGTGCATAAAGCTAGAACTTTATTTTTCTCCAGTTTTTTCAAACTTCTAAGATGGTTAAAGAAATTCCGGTAACCACAACCCCAGCTACTGGGGGGGATACCGGCTACACAGCCTTTACAAACACTACCCCGGTTACCCAAGCCGGGGCAAGTGAAGTAAATTTTATGAACACTACCCCAGTTACCCAAGCTGGGGCTAGTGCAGTAAATAATCGCACACTGGGATTCACCGATACCCAGTTTGAAAAACGAACAAGACTCCCCCGCCAAACTCTCGATGAAGTTAAGGCATGGGCGGAGGCACGCCAAAAGGAATTCCAAGCTGAGTTGGACGAACGCTTGCGTTCCGTCCAACAGGCCGACGAATTCGAAGAGTACTTGGAAGATGACTCGGAAGAATCCGACTCCGACGCGAACCCTCGCCATAGGGCAAAAGGGAAGCGTAAGGAAACGGACTCCCAACCGAGAAGGCATTTTGGACAAGCCTTCAAACCAAAAAATACAGGTGGAAGTCCACGTGACTTCTCCAAAACATTCAGACCAAACGTTGCAAATGCGGGAACGTCCAAATTTGCAAGGGACATTGCGGAAGCAATCGCCCCAAAAAGTGCCAAACAAATGTCAAGCATAGGCACATATGATGGTATATCTGACCCTGATGATCATTTGAACAGATTCATAGCGGGGGCAACCGTCAGTAGTTGGACGGAACCTACGTGGTGTTACATGTTCCAAATGACGCTTGTGGGGGCTGCTAGAGCGTGGTTCGATCGTCTACCGGTCAACCACATCTACGACTGGGCAGACTTCCAACAGAAGTTTAGCCAACACTTCAGCCAGCAAAGAAAGTATACCGAGGAGCAATGGACAATCCTCAAATGCATTCGAGAGAATGATGAATCTTTGCTGGACTTCATCACTCGCTTCAACTCGAAGAAGCTAAGTCTGGGTAACATTAGCGAAGATCTTGTTCGCGCTGCTTTCATCCAGGGCGCGAACGACCCAGAGCTCATCCGCACCTTAACGGGTAAAGATGGCATGCCATCCACATGGGATGCCATCATGACAGCAGCAAAACGCTTTGCGGAAACTGAGAAGCAACTGGGTAGAGATCTCCCACAGAGCACAAACCTCTACACCCAGAAAACAAGGGAAGACAACGTCCTTACCACCCGATTAAACAAAAAGCGAAAGCTAGGCATTTGGCAGTCAAGGGTAAACTTTGACACCTCATCCAGCTTGCAAAATCGGTTAGGCGGAAGGGATAACGTACAGTCAAACAAGAACTCTAGATGGACGCCGCTCACCAAAAGCGTCACCGAGATATTCGCCACCGAGGAGCTCCCATGGCCAAAGCCTCAAATAATCCGACATCGTCACAATGCTGATCAGAGTAAATACTGTGAGTTTCACAGGACAAAAGGCCACAACACCGAAGAATGCATAGACGTAAAGGACATGGTCGAAGCATTCGTCAGAGATGGGACGCTCGCGCACCTCGTGACGCAATGAACGCTGAGCAGGCTGATGCGTGTAGAACCCCAGCTGAGGAAAACACGAATAAAATTCCAGCTTCGATATGGAGACTACATGCTGCGTAAAGAACGAGATCCCGAACCAGGTGCGTATCGGCTCGATGGCACTCCCATCCCAACAACATGGAAGGGAGCTCATTTACACAGTTTGCATGTAAATCAATTCCAAATTTGTAAAGAAAAAGGCCAAGAGCCACTTCTAATGGAAATGATTCTCCTTAAAACATCGATGCTGATGATTTTACATTTATACTTTATGAACTATCAACACTAATATGCCGGTTTTCACCGCATAATTACGTGGAAAGTCGTTGCATGGGGAAGGCGGCAAAACCCGCATAAACCCAAAAAACGACAAACCTTCACGCAGGTTAGTTGAAGGGGAAAAGTTCAGTTATCCCACTAAATGAAAGTGCCGGTCTATCCGCATGAATCATGAGAGGAAACTGAACACTAACCTATCAACAACCAAGCGTCGAACGGTTAATTTATTCAACACTAATATGCCGGTTTTCACCGCATAATTACGTGGAAAGTCGTTGCATGGGGAAGGCGGCAAAACCCGCATAAACCCAAAAAACGACAAACCTTCACGCAGGTCAGTTGAAGGGAAAAGTTCATATATCCCACTAAATGAAAGTGCCGGTCTATCCGCATGAATCATGAAAAAGGGAACTGAACACTAACCTATTGACAACCGCGCGTCGAACGGTTCAAAACAGAATTTCTAACAAAAGGATGAGGAAAACCTACACGCAGGTCAGATATGGGTAAAGTTTAGCCATCCTACTAAGTGCAAGTGACGGTCCTACCCGCACAATCACGAAAGAGGAAGCAAAACTTCACACCTATTATCTACCACGTCCAAAGGTTAACTTATCCTCAAAAAGGATGAGGAAAACCTACACGCAGGTCAGATATGGGTAAAGTTTAGCCATCCTACTAAGTGCAAGTGACGGTCCTACCCGCACAATCACGAAAGAGGAAGCAAAACTTCACACCTATTATCTACCACGTTCAAAGGTTAACTTATCCTCAGAAAAGATGAGGAAAACCTACACGCAGGTTAGACGCAGGTAAAGTTTAGCCATCCTACTAAGTGCAAGTGACGGTCCTACCCGCACAATCACGAAAGAGGAAGCAAAACTTCAACTTATTATCTACCACGTTCAAAGGTTAACTTATTCTATACTTGGAAAATTGCTAATTTAAACTAAAGTATGCAAGTCATACAACGTTTATAAAGCAAGGAATCCAATAAAAGAAACGGTCTTACCCGCACAAAGATTTATATTTCATAAATATTCATTACAAGAATGGCCGGGTAACTACCCGCCTACAAGAAAATAAATCTATACAAGCTAAATCTATCCTAGCAGTGGGAAGGGATCTTCAGGATCAGGCTTCAGGGCCACTTCCACTTGGACCAGCACCGTCAGAAGAGCGTGGCAGTTCAAGGAAAGCCTTAAGGATAGCTAGCCCATCACCAGCAGCAGCAACTTCATTCACCTTCTCCACCACCGGATGCGGGGAAGGCGGCGTACTGATTCACTGCTTGGTCTTAAACAGCTTCAGTATCAACATTGTACAAAGGGAAGTTGGAAGGCGGGATGCCTTTCTCAACGAACCCTAGACCAAGCAGGAAGCCGACCCTTTCCCCATCCTCGTGAGAAGCGTTGAGGGCTGCGCTCATAGCATCGTCGTAAGATGTCTCTGAGAAGACCCGATGCACAACCTACAAAAGAAAATATACAAGTGTCAAACCTTTTCTATTTACAAAGAAAAGCGTGAAGACATGAAAACATACCTGAGACAACGCTTCTCGAAGAAGCCATTCCTTGGCAACCAGAGCTTCTTGGAGGGCAGCTTGAGCTTCGTTACGGGCGCGTTCTGCTTCACTCTTGTTGAGGTTGGCAAGCAACACTTCTTTAGCCGCAGCCTCTTCGACGCCCTTTAGCTTCCGCTCAGTATGGTCAAGCACCCCCCTCTGGTCCAAGATCTCCTGGAGCTTTTTGGCGTCTTCCATCGCCAAGGCATCATGAGCCTGCTGGAGAGCCTCTAATTTGGCTTTAAGCTCTTCATTCTCCACGCGTAGACGCTCAGCAACAGCTTCAGCCTTGGTGGCCCTCTCGGTTGCGTTCCTCGCAGTCTCCTTAGCCAGCCGAAGCTATTCATTAACAGCTTGGGCAGCCTTGGAACGAGCCTCGAGTCGAGCCTGAACTTCAACCTCGAGGGCCTTGAAGGCCTTCTCCTTCTCCGCAGCCACTGCGGTAAGTTTTTGGTTCTCCTCCAGGACAGCCCGCGCCTGAGCTTGTTCTTTAGCGCGAGCTGCTTTTAACTTGTCGTTTTCACGACAAAGCAGCTCGACGCGCGGCTGCATCCGGGCCAGGAGAACCCGAAGCTCATTGCTTAGCCTACCCTCCTGGTAGCTAGCCATGGCTTCCCCCAACGCACCACTGGGAGCAGCGTGACGAGCCCATTCCACGCACTCCACAGGGGTGCGAAGGGTTGTTCCTCGGCGAATGTTCCATCGTGGAACATACACTTCATTGGAATCCGAAACTGCAAAAAACAAAAAGCAGTTAGGAAAAGATGATAAAAAATATATATAAAAAAGGGCCAAAGGAACCCTACGCACCTGTAGGGTCAATAACAGGCCGATAGCCGCCAAACCCATCACCTGAACCCAAAGGAAATCCATCCAAGAGGTCAGGCAGATGGGAAGGTGGCAAAGATTGGTGAGAAGCCCCATGCGTACCTGATGGATCGGCCGTCGTTGCCGATGGCGGGGGCATGGTTGCAGCCGCCGCGGTCGCCGCCGCGGAATCCGCAGCAATAGTAACCGCCGGCTCGGTGAAGGATGCTGTAAAAATCGCACTCACAGCCGGCGGTGACGTCATCTCGGCTGGAACAGTCGGCTCAAAGGAGTGAGCAACTGAACCAGCGGAAGCAGGCACAGGCGCCTGGGTCGACGCCTCAGGTAGGCTGACCAAGCCTACCGTCATTGGCGGAGAGGTACTCCTCTGCGCTCCACCCTGGAATGCGTCAACATCCATGCCTGCGTAAAGAAGATAAGTGTTAACTACATTAAACTATGAAGCTAAAGATAAAAGGAAATTTGTACTTACGGGTTTTCTTGAGCCTGAAGGTACGGAGAGGCGGGGACGAACCCGATGGAGCCGGCCTCTTTGCGCCGGTCACCGTCGTCTTCTTGGGCTCTCCGGATGGTGACAGTCGCAGCCTCCGGAGCAGTGGTCTTATCACCACCGGGATTCCCCGCCACCTCTTCGCTCTCGGTCTCCGAATCAGACCGAGGCGCTGGATCGGCAGTGGAGGCCTTCTCCTTCCCCTTCCCGCCGGCAGCCTTCTTCTTCCGCACCAACGGAGGACCATCTGCGGATTCCTCATCAGAGCATACGATTAAAGGAATTCCAGCAGAGGTTTCAACATTGAGGGGTCGAGGGTCGAATAGCGCCTTACCTGGCCGACGGGCGCTAAGGATCTCATGGCCTAGCGGATAGACCTCCACGAACCGATCCGCCGTTTGTTCTAGGATGGGCAACTCGTTCTCGTCTAGAGCCCGAGTACCCATCCGAGCGGGACCATCAGCCTCCCGCGGGTTAAGGAGCGACTGCAGGTCGTTCCCCTCTGAAATACAGGAAAAAAAAGTTAGAAGAAATTCATAATCAACAAGAAGAAACAAAGCATACCGTAAGGAACAGAGTTCGAACCGTATTCGAGGACGATTGGGACCTTTTTGCGCATCCGCCGCCTTCCACACCCGGTTCATCCCCAACATCACCATCCCGGACTCCGCAAACCGGTAAACCGGAGATTGGACCCGGGAAATCCTCGAAAACCATTCCGCCTCCTCGTAGTTGGAGGCGTGAAGGCTGGGAAGAGCTTGCCCGTTCTTAAACTTCATGGCAAGGGGGATGGCGCGAGCGGATATGAAGAAGAACTCCCTCTTCCACGCGCGAAGACTGCGCTCGGTTGCGCAAATCTTTAAACCCTTGATTCGGGTTATCAGGGTATACCACCCCTGGATGCACCTCCAAGTGTAGAAGGTCATCAGGCGGTCAACATAGGGCTCAATGCCCAAAATCCGGCACACCCACTCGAAATGGCGAATCTTGGCGATCGCCATGGGGTGCAACTCGGTCAAATGAACGCCGTGCCTTTCAAGGACACGGTAAACAAACTTTGTCAATGGGAACCTAAGATTCCCATAGACAAAGAATGCTGCATAAACCCCGATCTTGCCTCTGGGGGCATCGTACACCGTCTGGTGGGGTTCAGGAAACTCAGGCTCGAGAGACTTGAGCATGAACTTCCTGACGACGTACCGATACAGATCGCCAGGCAGAGCACACTGGCACTCGCCAGCAGTACTCTTGTCGTCAGCAGTAGATTCGAGATCACGAGACATCTTGTAAAAGAAGAAGAAAACGATTTCGGGAGAATGATTGCCTGAAAAGGTGAGTATTCGCCGGAAATCGCAAAGAAGATGAAGAGAAGAGTGAAAGTGTGGATTACAAAGAACCCTCTTCCCCTTTATATACTAATCGCAATTAATGCGGAAGAGAGAGAAAACGAAGGTGCAATGAAACTATGACACGTGGCAAAAAGCAAGCTGCCAACAGCTGTTGACAGGACGCATACCATTAATTTCGCGGCCACGCGCCCGAAAAATCGCGCCCACGCGCCTGAAAAAGCGTCTGGAATGACCATGTACTGTCACGTCACCATAACTTCCTGCACGTCCTGACACAGTCAGAAGAAACCGTCGCACGACGTTTCAGAGGTTTGGACTGTTCTTATCTTTCCACCAACTCTTCGAATTTCAAAATTCAAAATTCAAAAAGATTCAAAAGTAAGCGGGAAAATACCCCTTACCTTGGCAAACAAGTAACTGTAAGACGGATGCGGGTACAGTGTTAAGGCAAAACCCTTCACATACCTAGCACCCGCAGGGAATTGAAGCCAAGTAAACCTTGGCAAACAAGTAACCGTAAGACGGATGCGGGTACAGTGTTAAGGCAAAACCCTTCACATACCTAGCACCCGCAGGGAATTAAAGCCAAGTAAACCTTGGCAAACAAGTAACCGTAAGACGGATGCGGGTACAGTGTTAAGGCAAAACCCTTCACATACCTAGCACCCGCAGGGAATTGAAGCCAAGTAAACCTTGGCAAACAAGTAACCGTCAGACGGATGCGGGTACAGTGTTAAGGCAAAACCATTCACATACCTAGCACCCGCATGGAATTGAAGCCAAGTAAACCTTGGCAAACAAGTAACCGTAAGACGGATGCGGGTACAGTGTTAAGGCAAAACCCTTCACATACCTAGCACCCGCAGGGAATTGAAGCCAAGTATACCTCGGCAACCAAGTAACTATAAGACGGGTGCGGGTACAGTGTAAAGGCAAAACCCTTCACATACCTAGCACCCGCAGGGAATTGACGTCAGGAATACCTTGGAAGTAAAGTAACCGTAAGACGAGCGCTGGTACAGTGTTAAGGCAAAACCCTTCACATACCTAGCGCTCCGCTGGAAATTGAAACCAAGAAGGATCTTCTAGACAATGCTTGCGGAAACGGAAATAACATCCCCGCATAGCAGGAACGTCGAGAACTACGTTGTTTGAAGCTCCAATTATGGAAATTAACTTAAATCAATAAGATAAAAATGATGATAACACCCCAAGAAGCTGAAAATGAAAACAAATAGGACCAAAACAAGTGAAAGAACAAGAAGAAATGCATTTGACTTTCTTTAGAGCACCAATTATGGAAATTAACTTAAATCAATAAGATAAAAATTTATAGCAAAATCATGTGGACAGATCTATAGAAAAATCTAGCACTCACACATCCAGGTTCCAGACCATGAACTGAAAATGACAACCTCAAATTCATAGAAATATGAGGTGGTGTAGAGCTCCCTTCAATCCAAAAAAGGATCAAGAGGAGGGTAATAAAGCTCCTAGCGTATGCAAGCCACAAAACCTATATATACATCAAGATAGGATTTGAGGGATCCATAAACCAGCAGCTCTATCTTAATCCCACTCAGATCTTCTATTGGACTTTAAGGAGCTCTACTTCATCTGAAACTCCCATTTACTTCCTTGGATACTGACTCAAAAAACCTTAAAAAAAGTTTTTAAGAAAATAAAAAAAACAAAACATTAACTCTCATTTATCTCAAGAAAACCTTAACAAGATTTTAGCTAGAGAAAACAAAGTGAATCTAAGTCAAAAGATGTGTAGCTTCTTCTCAAAACCACAGCCTACAAATGTTTCAATGGTTTGAAAACCCTAATGAAGAAAAAGAGGAAGTGTGAGAAATGATAATTAGGTATGGGTGAGATGGGTGGATATAAAAGGAATTTATGGGTGGTAAAGAGGGGCGGCAGTGACTTCAATTTTTTTTATCTTTTACTTTTTGGAACATGTAAATCTAATAAATCTGAATTGTGATCTGTCAATCACTGAAAAGTATCAAGGAGGGGAGGGCTCTTTGTTTGTTTAAATTTATTACAGATTCGTCTTAACTTCACATGCCTTTGTCTACCCATCCCCCACTAAAAAGCATTTCACTTGGGGTTTGCAGTGTAAAACATACTATCTTTTTTAATAGGGATGCAAAAAAACTAAAAAATTTCCAAACACTAAAAAGTAAAAGCTCGGCTACCCATTGTAGCTCAACAGTAAAAAGTGACCTCATATGTCGCGATCGTAAACAACGCAGGATAGCCACGTCCACTCTCTCCTATTTCGGGGCAAACATGGTGCTCGAACACCCACTGCAGTAACACCCAGTTGAAATCGAATTCAAACTTAAGACATCATTCTTCGGACCAAATTTTTAGCTTTCCGCCAATGCCAATTGAACTAAAACTCATTGTATGTAAAAACCTTTTTAAATAAGATTGACTAAAAATACTAAATCGATAAAATGATCAAAGAGCTCCATACATAACCAGAGTACATTGTATCCTAATAATTGCTATCGGTCTCCAAAAGATATTCGAATGTCATCTAACCATATTATGTTTTTAATATGTAATCTTCTATATATGGCACACTCCTTAAATCATGGAGAGGTAGTTGTAAATGTATTTATTTATAGCCTTGTACATATCAATTTTACTCAAGCAATACAATATTTTCCATCTTTACATGGTATCACCAGACTCGATCGACGGTGACCCATCCCCTATCAGCACCCAAACACCGTCGGCCGCCGATACTCCTCCCACCTCCTTCATGGCTTCTTCCTCTTCCACTGTTGATCCTAACACCCTTCCCATCTCCACCTTACTTCATTTAACCACCCTCAAACTCAATTCCACGACATGCAAGGTTTAATGAGACTGCTTTTCCTTTTGCTGGGCACTCACCTCCACTAAATCCCTCAACCTTGAAGCTTTTTAGCTTTGAAGATGAACTGCCACCATTACCCACTTCACCTACGGATCCCCCAGACCAACCATCAAATTCACAATCAAACTCCACATCTTGTCCCTTATGTAGTCAAACTCCACAACCCACTACTACAAGCCCAACACGCCACCCAATCCCCACCACTCCACAAACTCATTTCTCCCATGAGCCCAACTCACCTACTATCCCATCACCATCCCCTAACACATCCAGTAACACACCTAGTCCATCACCCACCAACCCATTACCCGATTCTAACCCCTACGGCCCAACCTCAAACCCACCACCCTCACCTTCCATTCTCAGTCCACGTTCCACAGAACCCCCAGCTTCCTCAACTACTCAACCCACCAATATACATCCTATGCAGACCCGTGCAAAAAATGGTGTTTTCAAATCCAAACACTTAGCCAATTATGTCACTTTGTCTCATCATTCCTTTCATACCTCTCTTTATGAGGAGAAAATTCCAAAGGGCGTAAAAACATCTTCAAAGAACCCCAAATGGATGGCCGCTATGCACGAAGAACTTGACGCCTTAAAACAAAACAATACGTGGTCCTTGGTGCAACGTCCATCCACATCAAACGTAGTTGGTTCGAAATGGGTTTACCGTACTAAATACCAATCCGATGGTTCAATTGATCGGTACAAAGCATGCTTGGTCGCTCAAGGGTTTACCCAAATTCCGGGTATTGGTTATTCGCATACCTTTAGCCCGGTCGTTAAAGCTACTACGGTTCGTATTGTCCTTTCTTTGGCGGTTTTAAACAAGTGGGAACTACACCAATTAGATGTCAAGAATGCGTTTCTTAACGGGCATTTAACTGACACGGTGTTCATGGAGCAACCTCCAGGTTTTCAAAACCCTGATTTTCCCGACCATGTTTGCAAGCTCTCGAAAGCACTTTACGGCTTAAAGCAAGCCCCTCGCGCTTGGTTTCATCGATTAAGCTCCTTCCTCACTACTTCGGTTTCACTTGTAGTAGGGCCAACCCCTCCCTATTTGTCTTCAAACGTGGCAGCTTACTCATGTACCTCTTGGTATACGTCGACGACTTAATCTTAACCGGAAATAATGAAGCTTCAATTCGGGATTTTACCTCGCGTTTAAACGCGGATTTTGCCATCAAAGATCTTGGAAATCTTAATTATTTTCTTGGGTTAGAGGTTGTTCACACGGACGATGGGTTATTCATTTGTCAGTCTAAGTATGCTTCGGATGTTTTAAAAAGGGCCGACCTTTTTGATTCAAAACCAGTTTCTACTCCACTGGCTCCTCATGAATCATTTGTTTTTCATGGCGATCCCTTTGAAGACATCACTCTATACCGGTCATTGGTCGGGGCTCTTCAATATTTAACTATCACAAGACCCGATCTATCGTATGCCGTGAATCAGTTGAGTCAATTCCTTCATGCTCCAACCATCACTCACTATCAGGGCGTTAAATGGATTCTTCGGTACGTTAAAGGAACAATAGCATACGGACTCCATTTCACTCGGCCACGCAACAATACGATTCTTGGTTATTCGGATGCCGATTGGGCTCAATGTCTTGACACCAGGCGCTCCATATACGGTTACTCAATCTTTCTCGGGGGCAACCTAGTCTCTTGGAGCGCCAAGAAACAACCTACAGTTGCAAGATCAAGCTGTGAATATGAATATCGAGCCATTGCCAACACCGCTGCTGAAATTGTATGGGTCACGCATTTGTTACGGGAGCTACACGCCTTGCCTCCAGATCGTCCGACTCTATTGTGTGATAATAAGAGTGCTTTATTCATGACACAGAATCCGGTTTCTCACAAACGAGCTAAACACAAAGACCTTGACTATTACTTTGTGAGGGAGCTTGTTGCTTCAGGTCGCTTGTATACTAAATTTGTGCCTACCAATCTCCAAGTTGCGGACATCTTCACAAAAAGCCTTCCTTGTGAACGTTTTGAGTATCTTCGTTCTATGTTGCGGCTTGGTCCTCCACCTTGCAGATTGAGGTGGGATATTCGATAATAATAATAAAAGATATCATGTTTTTAATATGTAATCTTCTAAATATGGCACACTCCTTAAATCATGGAGAGATAGTTGTAAATGTATTTATTTATAGCGTTGTACATATCAATTTACTCAAGCAATACAATATTTTCCATCTTTACACTGACACTAGACAGAGAAGGTTTTGGAAATTGATTTCAGCTGTGACAAATATTAAAACCAACATTAAAACCAAAAATGTGCCAAATATGATTTCAATTCGGTAATAGTGATTACATTCACGAGCCTTTAACATAGAAGGTTTTGGAAATTGATTTGATGTAAATATTATAGCCAACTGTTGTGGCTTTTATGTTCCCAAAAATAAGATTTCCCCCCTAAAGGAGAACGATTGTGGGTTGAAGTGGTTAAATTACTAACACATTTATGACCCTTACTAGATCATTGGTAACTTGTGGATTCTTCCTTTGTACCACGTCATATGCTTTGTAATTCGTATCGTAAGCATATAGTTGACGTGACGTCTTGTGGTATGATTTCCTTATACGCGCTCCAACTATTAGGCGTTAGAATGTTTCTTCATACTCTTGATTTCACTTGAGCTTAATGTTCCACTTGGTGAATGTTACTGTTGAAGATGTTATCTTTTGAAAATCCTTCATAAACCTCTTGGTGAATTCTATTTCCAGGGTGTTCTTGATTCCATTATCGTGTTACATGGTAGACCGGATAGTTTCAGTAGAGTGCATTTGATTTTCTAGCAACAAAGTAGAGGTATGTACGCTATGGAGGCTACACGTCCCTAATGTCACACCCTGATCCAAAGCGAGCGGAACATGGCGGGGCGTAATGTGTTGATCTGATAGTAGCTCATAATACACGAATTAAAGCGACAATAAATATTTAAATCATTAACATTAAAACAAGTACACATTACAATAACCAAATCGAATACAACATACATTTGTATTTTTGACTAAATATCCTAAGACCAAACTATCTATCTTCGATCTTGATAACACCACGTACTAATGGAGTTTGTCAACACGAATGTTGATAAGAATATATATGTATATACACACACACACACACACACTAGTTTTTATCCTCCCGTATTACGGGGGTTGTGTTTAATTTTTCGTGTCTAAATTTTATATATTTTTTGGATTTAATTTTATTTATTGTAAGGAAGTTAATAATATACTTATGGTTTGATGATGAAATGATTTCACAAATAAATGAGATGTTATAACTCATTTAAAAGTTATCTGTGTTTGGTGAGATTCATGACCGGCTTATTTTTATTTACTATCAAACTGTTTCTTAATATAAATGTTATATTTAAAAAAAATGATATTAATTTTTAGTATATCTCTATTTTATAGGATTTCCATATCAAATTTTTTATGAGATTAATTTTTAATATAATGAGATGTTATAACTCATTTAAGGTTATATGAGTTCGGTGAGACCCATACCCGTGAAATTGGGTTAAATACATGAGAATCCTCCATTTACATATAAAACAATCCGGTGGCTTGAGAGAATGTATGAAGCAACCAGAGAGCTTTTAAAGGTTTAGAGAGAGAGAGAGAGAGAGGTCATAATAAGAAGTATATTTTTCATAAGAAGTATAGAAAGTGTGTTTTCACCATTAGATCTAATAAAACACACCGCCCAATAAACACACTTTTCATATCCATCATCAAATCAACAATCTAATGCACCAGATTACTTCTTACACTTATTAGACACACTCCACTTCTTATTTTAACCTCGCCCTATATGTGTGTGTGTGTGTGTGTGTGTGTGTTTGTGTGTGTGTGTATATATAGATGTAGATGTAGATCCTTAGATAGTTTTGTGAGAAACATAAGAATAGATGTAGATCTTTAGATTTAGGATCCAGTGGTTGAGATTGTTAGTTTCTAAAAGTTATATAGTTTCCTATTTACATGGTATAGTGTCATATTTAGGTGTTATACTTTATTTTAAAGCCTCGTCACACTTCTCACAAAACGATTATTTTTTATTTGAACATTTCTCTTTCTCTCTCTCTCTCTCTATATATATATATATATATAGTAGATAAAATCACAATTCATATGTAAATAATGAACATTACAAAACTTATGAATGTGTAAATAACTAAATAGATATGGACCCGTTCCTATTGATACAAAATCAATGTACTTGGGTAAATATATGATCATACCAAATGAGAATAGATGATGATGAGATACCAAACTACCAAACCATAAAATGAACACTTAAGCACATAGAGCATGCAATAATCACACATAAACATAAATTGAATTGTGTTTTGAATATATGTGGTAATAAAACTCGAATACTACATACGATATACATGCTACCCCAAAATATAAAAAAAGATGAAAATGGGGTATGTAAACTCACCTTGAATTTGGTGAGATGAAATATTAAGATCTTGGTTAAGAGTATGAACTTCCTAACATGTAAGCCCTAAATAAAATTAATAAGTCTAGTTTTAGTTTGTGATTGACTCTTAATTAACTAAGGATTATAATGTAATGATGATATGATAACTTGTACTTGAATAGGAAAACAAAAATGATAACATAAATTATAAAAAATATACGAAACAATTCCCAAAAATTATAAAAGTCTCCATTCAACTAATTAATGTGTTAGGAACAACTTTCATTTAGAAAGTTTGGTCTAATTCGGACCCGAAATTGGCTAAAACAACCATTTTTCTAAAAGGGTACAGTTCTGCACACTGATTTTAAAATAACGATTTTGAAGCCATAAGAAAGAAGAAAAATACAAATAAATAGTCTTTAGAACCGTAACTCAATAAAGTTAATGATAAGCTTTAGCCTCGCATCTTTCTAGTTTGTTATGACTAAGCTATGCCTTTGTCAAACAATTCTACTGTCAAATCTGGAACATTGTAAATAACAATGTTCTTGATGCTTTGTAATAGATTTTGATAAAGAAAAATAATGAACCACTTAAGGTATGATAAATACAATATGTTTGGTCATGCATCATGAAATCCTTATGGTTCATGAATTAAAATAAATTAAACAAAACAAAAACTTCAATAATGTAAGAGCTTGACCATTGAAGATCATCTTCCAACATTTAGTTCTTTGTCTCCTCCACAACAAACACCATGGTATACGGATTATGAGGGATCATTGA
The DNA here is from genome assembly GCF_021521415.1 of Bidens hawaiensis. NCBI lineage: Eukaryota > Viridiplantae > Streptophyta > Magnoliopsida > Asterales > Asteraceae > Bidens > Bidens hawaiensis. The sequence continues at coordinate 137,767 of NW_027495652.1, forward strand.
CACGATTATATCATGGTTATAAAAAACAAGAAAAATAAGAGAGAACAAACAAAATATGATGAAATAAAGAATATAAATTAAAATCTTACTTGGAGGAATGTTTTAAGTAGAGAAAAAGAGATGAATGAGCAAAGGAAATAAGATGAAAAATGAAGGGTATTTATACTTGTGATTAGAAGGGGGTTAAGTAGGTAAATCTTGGAGAGAAATATGGGTTTGGAATATTCTAAAAAATGTTTTTCTACTAATAAAAAATGCCAAGTAAAATACTTAGGATAAAAATTAGGGGCATTTACATATTTCCCCTTCCTAATATCACTTATTTCCCCACATCTAAAAAATCAATTAAATATTTCCCCTCCCTAAAACATCTGTCAATCAATCAATCATACACAGTGAAATTCCGTCAATAGAAAAGCTATAAGTAGGGTCCAGGGAGGGTGGGATGTAGGCACACTATACCTCTATCCAAAGGGATTAAGAGGTGGCTTCCAAAGAAACCCTCAACTCTAAAAGAACATATGTCTGCGAGAATATAAGAGGAGATCAAAGTTCACAGTAACATAATTAATAATAGCACGTAGTAAAATTAATACTACTAATACATAAAAATATATAATATATGACAAGAAAATAGCATAATGGTGTGTGATCAAAATAAGGTAAATAGCAGCCCTGAAGGTATTCCTATCTCCTTAAAATCCTTAACTTGAATTCCACGTCTCTAAGAATTCATATCCTCAACCATGTCCTTGAAGAGGTTTAGGTCTAACATATCACGCCTAATCCTCTCATCCCAAGTCAATCTAGGTCGGCCTTTATCCCTCTTTCCCTCTCATCCCAAGAATTCCTAAAACATCTATGTTACATATTTACTCATTACACTAAAATAAACTTATCAATGGACTAATTTACCCTAATTTTTACCATAGTACGCTTACATTTAAATAAGTGAAAATAAAGTGAAGTGAGAAATCATTCTTTAATACTAAAAACAAAAATCAAAACAAAATATTATAAACCTGTAAGTAGAATCCATCCAAATTCCTAATTCATCGTCATCTTTAAACTCCCGCACCACTGATAAGCTCCTAACAACATCATCCGGCGTAGATCATCGACTCATCCCTATCATGATCGTACACTCCTACACATTCGGCGTGATCTCCATGCATCACTGTCAACAGTTCCGACGAGTTCAGATTCGACTCTCTCTCTCTCTCTCTTTATCGCCGTCGCCAGAGTTGCATGTTTCATCAAGTGAAGTTTCCCGGTTGCCACTCTCTATCTCCATCTTCAATCAGCATGTTAGAGAGTTCAATGATGGTTCATATATGGGTTTTAGAGCGGAAAAGATAGACCAGAGTTAACGGGAAATCCTTTTGCCATATTGGTTGAGGTGGTGGTGCTAGTGTTGAAGTTACAGAGTTTGGGTTGGGCGTTAACCTATGATGTGTGGGTAAAAGTACACGCCTTAAGTGTTATATATTGTGTGTTTTACTTGTTTATATGTATCAAACACAAATACTTTGATAGGTTTTATGTTTACAGGTGTTCGGAACTTAACGGAGCTTATTGGAGCTTAAAGAAGCTAACTTGGAGCATTCATGATGGAATGGAAATGAAAGTGATGATCTATGAGATGATAGAGAATTGAAATACGAATACGTGGCCTCAAACGGGGAGGAAAACAGAGTTGAAACGAAGATTTTATAAAGAAAACAGTTTTGGCCCAACAGGACCGTAAGGCTGAGTGGTCTGACCGTAAGCTACGGTGGCCTGACCGTCGCTTACGGTCTGGTCTGACAGAAAATGCGTTTTTGGTGATTTTTCTTCCATATTTAAGCCCAAAAACCCTAAGGTCGACCCCATTCATTCATAATCAGTTTTGGGACTTCTTGGAGGCCATCTTACACCACCAACATTCATTCTAATCACAAGATTGATCTATGAACACCTTCTCCAACATCATAATCAAGAGCATGAAGATCAAGATGCAAGGCTAAAGGCTTCATAACCATCTCCAGGTGTAGGGTTTAGTTGCATGTTAGGTTTTGATATTCTAAACTTTAACTTTGGATTTGTAATTGATCAATCATTCGGTTGATCAATTGTTTGTGTTTGATTTTGTGCTTAAACAGTTTTTATTAATTGATTACTTAATCTTTTTTCAGTTAATTGATTTGTGGTCATCAACAATTAGGATTAAGTTCTTTCGTCATTGACCCGTTTATTGTTAACCATATTATTGATTTTGTGGTTCAACAAGTAAAACCAATGGTCAATTAGATTTTCATTAAGTCGTGTCAATTGTTCGGATTCAGTTCTGACGATCAACATAGCCAATAGTTAAGTCTTTTGATTTACATATTTTAACACGAAAACACCCAAAGAAGTTTATCAATTCCTTAACTTGTTGCAAAACCCGAAACCTGGAGTTTGGTTGTTTTCATATCATCGTTTACAAGCTACTCATTTAAACCGCTTGACATCGTCTGTCCACTTTAAGTATTTTATAATCAAATTTGAGTTTCACTTGCACTTTCCACTGATTCCCTGTGGATTCGACACCTTACTTTCCCTAGCTAGTAAAGGTATTTTTATAAATGTTTTTTATTGACCTTTCGACATCGATCAAAATGGCGTCGTTGCTGGGGAGTCAACGCGTAAAGTGCTAGTTTAGCTTAGTTTTTATTTTTTTAATTGTTTCTTCGTTGATTTTACGTTTGGTATTTGTGTGTCTTATGTGTGTAGGTAACTCAAGATGACGCGGGGTTGGGTCTATGACCCACATGCGGGATATAAGGCCGTGGAGGACGATGACTCGTACCATACACATTCATATCATGGCCCACCTTAACCAAACTCTCAAGGCTTCTACGAGTCAGATAACCAAAAGAGCTTCAACCAACAGGGTCGCAACATGCGGTACCAAAATTATTCATCGCCTCAATCTGATTATAAGGGTTATTTTGGGTCAACAACAGGTAACCATGAAAACTCGTATCAAAGCAGTTCTCAATCTCAAAAGAGAATTAATTGTTACCTAATTGAGGATGATTCGGAGTATGTTAATGAAGGGTCTGATACGCAAAATTTTGTAAGTTATCAAGAGGAGGATGACTACTACTACTACCATGAACATCCTCAACCAATATACGAGGAAGTCCCTCTACATTATAATCATGGTGGTACATATCAAAGAAATTATCAACAAGATCAAGAAGATTCTTCAAGTAACAAAAAGTGTCTTGGAAAGATGTTATGTATTTTCTGAAGGAGATGAAGAGAGATCAAGAAGCTCACAATCAGGCTTTAAATCAGAGGTTAAAACTCCAGGAGACGTTTAATGACGCTCAAGATAAACTGGTGAGTCAACTATTAGAAGAGGTGGCTCAAATTGAACGAGAACAAGAAAAGTTGGCTAGTGGTGCCATGGTTGATTAGGAAGTGATAGAAGAGGCTCTTGATCTTTCAGAGAATGAATTTGAGGATCTGGTTTTGGAGAATAATACCACACAAATTCCTCTAGTTACCGAAGAGCCAATGAATGCATCAGTTGTGGTTGATGATGAGGATATAAAGGGGGAGAGTTCGGATCTTTTGGGGCATGAAGTTGAATGTTTAGACCCGATTGAAGACATAGTAATCTTTAAAGAACCGGTGACTGAAGTAACCAGGTGAATCCTAGTCGTTATCCCATTTTGGTCACGCATATAAATGAAGATTGGGGTGACGGTGCAAGTTCAAAGAAGAGGAAAGTGATTTTGGAAGACCTTGAACAAAATATGGTGAAGTGGACTTGTATTCGGTTTACAAACATGTCAACCACAGAGAAGAAGGTATGTGCACAAAATTTTAATTACCGAGCATACACGGGAAATTCGGTGGGAAAATGTTCGGTTCGAGCACGATCGAATCCTAGTGTTTTAATCTCAAGAAAGAGGGTGCGGGCTCTATGTGTGAATTACCGGGCATATGTGGGAAACGTTGAAGGTAAATGTTCATTCACACCGACTCATAATTGTTTATTAGACATCTTGAACATGAAGGAAGAAGCGGAGCCGAGATGTGTCAACTACCAAGCTTTTATAGGGAATTCGGTAGGGAAGTGTCCTCTTAGACCACCGTAAACGTCATACCAGGTAACGGTCTGGCTGAAGACCTTAACTAACAAAAACTTAGCGCTAACCGGGAGGCAACCCGAATTTTATTTTGCAATTTGTATTTTATTTTAGTTTTTGTAGTTTGTTTAACCGTTATATTTCAAGCGTGCCATTGTAGCAAAAGTCAAGTGTGGGGATGCCACACATGGAAAAGTCGGAGTTTGCAATGTTTTGGTAAAGAATCATCTTAACATGAGTTGCAGCTTCCCAAGGTGCGTTCATACTTTGCTACGGTTGATTCAGGTACGTGTATATTTTTGTTGTATCTGAACTTTGTGGGTGTAGTTCACTATAAACCCTCACGAGACCTTACTCGTCCACTCGGGCTACCAGGGTTTTAAAGGGCTTGTTGCATATGCTAAATGCAATCGTGATTCCTACGAAAGTGAGTTAGGTCTTTTAACATTTTTACTCGTTTAACAAATTTAATTATGAAATTTATTTAACACGGCTTGGTAATTATAATCAACAGTTTAAAAGGCATATTCTAATATTGTGAGAAGCATGCTTCTACACGTGTGAGAGTTTGTAGATATTGTTGAGTGAGTTGAGGAGACAGGTTCATCTGGAGCAAGCACGAGTGCACACGAGTTACCTATATCAGTTTATTTCGTTTTCATAATTTTCTTTGTTTTATTAGTTGCGTTGTTAAAAGTGTAATTGTATAATTTGATATTCCCATCACATTAAGCCCGGTTTTAAAATTAATAAGAATTAAATTTTAACCCCCTCCTCATTAATGTTCTTCTAAAAGTTATATTTTTAAACATTGAGGACAATGTCAACCTCAAGCGTGGGGATGGGGGGAAAATTGAAATTTTTTAGCCTTAGAGTACCTTGATTGTGTGAAAAAGCCGGAATTGTAACTTATTAATTGCTAGTATTAATGCCAAGTAGAGGTCTTTGGTCATAGTCAGTTTTTAAGCTTCTCGAAAGTCTTCCCATGCAAATGTTTTTCAACAAGAAAATTAAAATGGACCGTTTAGATGGGGATAACGAGTCATGGGGACAGGTACACATGTTTCATGTCGGCAACCTAATTCCTTCGGTACGTGTGTAAGATTTGCCTTATATATAATACACATATAATATATAGTATATACACATGTCATTTGAGTGCCATTATCGAGAGTAACTGGTATGTCCATGATATATAGAACTTGGTTGTCTCATGTATTTCGAGATCTTAATACCACCACCTGTATAGAGAAATAGGACTGTAGAAAACCTACTTTATATTGGCCTCACATATAAAAATAAAAAATAAAATAATACTCCCTACCCTACATTATCCCTTAGGAGCCAAGTTTGTGCCTTTTCCCTTTCGTTTGTTTAAACCTACATTACAAGCCGTGTTAGCCTTGGCCTTTTGTTTTAACCCTGTGGATGAAACTTTGTATGTTAAGAGTTGTATTTAAGTTGTTTGTCGAGCATAGTACACAATGTACGTATGTCTCGGGTCAGTTGTTTGTGTATATTGATGTTAGTATTTGTTTAAAAAAAAGAAAAAAGAAAAAAAAAATGAAAAATCAAAGAAAAACTCAAAAAGAGTTCGTGTTTAAAGTCGTTATTGGTTGTAAATAATAGTTAGTGAGTTTGTTTGTTCGTTTGTTTGTTGGTGTCAAAAAATTGTGTTTCATCCACCATAAGTCACTAAATAAATCCACTTCCACTCCCTAATCTAAGCCACAGCAAAACCCTTAGTTCTTTTCTCTATGCAACCGGTGGGTAATGGGTGGAGATATGACTTGCTCCCAAGATTATTACATTGTGTTCAAACTTGGTATTGAGGGCAGAGAGATACTGGCACATTTTTTGTTGGTCCAGATATTAAACCGAGAGGAGAGATGTTATATTATGTGGGGTATGAACATGTGTGCCTTAACCAGAAACAAAGTGCACTCGTTTGGGCGGTTTCATAGTTTTAAAATGTATCATTAAATTATTTGGTGGGTTATCAACCTTGACAGTGTCAGTTCTTGGGAATTGGGTATGACCTTATACCTCACTAGTATTAATACTGATAATTGATGAACCGTCGATCGAGATGTATGTGTTGCATGAGAGTTTGCTTGAGGGCAAGCAAATGATAAGTGTGGGGATGCGATGTGTGGGTAAAAGTACACGCCTTAAGTTTTTTATATTTTGTGTTTTACTTGTTTATATGTATCGAACACAAATACTTTGATAGGTTTTATGTTTACAGGTGTGCGGAGCTTAACGGAGCTAATTGGAGCTTAAAGAAGCTAACTTGGAGAATTCATAATGGAGTGGAAATGAAAGTGATGATCTATGAGATGATAGAGAATTGAAATACGAATACGTGGCCGCAAACGGGGAGGAAAACAGAGTTGAAACGAAGATTTTATGAAGAAAACGGTTTTGGCCCAACAGGACCGTAAGGCAGAGTGGTCTGACCATAAGCTATGGTCTGACCGTAAGCTACGGTGGCCAGACCGTAGCTTACGGTCTGGTCTGCTATGGGTTTTTGGTGATTTTTCTTCCATATTTAAGCCCAAAAACCCTAAGGTCGACCCCATTCATTCATAGTCAGTTTTGGGACTTCTTGGAGGCCATCTTACACCACCAACACTCATTCTAATCACAAGATTGATCTATGAACACCTTCTCCAACATCATAATCAAGAGCATGAAGATCAAGATGCAAGGCTAAAGGCTTCATAACCATCTCCGGGTGTAGGGTTGAGTTGCATGTTAGGTTTTGATATTCTAAACTTTAACTTTGTATTTGTAATTGATCAATCATTCGGTTGATCAATTTTCTGTGTTTGATTTTGTGCTTAAACGGTTTTTATTAATTGATTACTTAATCTTTTGTCAGTTAATTGATTTGTGATCATCAACAATTAGGATTAAGTTCTTTCGTCATTGACCCGTTTATCGTTAACCATATTATTGATTTTGTGTTTCAACAAGTAAAACCAATGGTCAATTAGATTTTCATTAAGCCATGTCAATTGTTCGGATTCATTTCTGACGATCAACATAGCCAATAGTTAAGTCTTTTGATTTACATATTTTACCACGAAAACACCCAAAGAAGTTTATCAATTCCTTAACTTGTTGCAAAACCCGAAACCTGGAGTTTGGTTGTTTTCATATCATCGTTTACAAACTACTCATTTAAACCGCTTGACATTGTCTGTCCACTTTAAGTATTTTATAATCAAATTTGAGTTTCACTTGCACTTTCTACTGATTCCTTGTGGATTCGACACCTTACTTTCCCTAGCTAGTAAAGGTATTTTTATAAATGTTTTTGATTGACCTTTCGACATCGATCAACCTACGTGGTTACGGTGTGTAAGAAACCGGTCTGGGTGCCCTAGTTTGGTGTTGGATTTACTCATAAGCACAGTTCAAGATATCAGAGTTAATTAAAACTTTTGCGGAAAAAAAATAAGTTAACCATTCATTACAAACCATTCGTATCTTGTCTTTACAACATCACATAAAACATCATAAATAAACATCATGACAGTTCCTCTTCAGATGCCAACCGCTTCAGTTCATGCCATGTGTCTCCCTCAAGCCAGCTGCTTTAATCTATTCACATGCGTGCATACTCAAAGTCAGCTACACTAAGTGAGTTCTAGTTAATTAGATAACAAACCTTACATACACATATACGTGCCCGAAGGTACGTATTACATACTTAACCTGCTCATCATTCTTCCATATATATACATACTTTCATTCTTTCATACTTTCTTTCTTTAACTAACACAGTACATTCATAACTATCCTTACATTGTAAAGAGCATTTCGCCCTACATACCACAGATATTGTTAGGGTCCGGTACCTTCCATCCTCGTATATTATTAGGGTCCGATACCCTTCATCCTCGGATATTATTAGGGTCCCGTACCCTTCCTTCCATGCAACCATACCATCATACATTCATTTCATTACTTTCATATATTATGTATTTCCTAAATCATTCAGAGATCATTAATAACACATTCATATATCATGCATACATCATTCATAACACATTTACATATCATACACTTACCACTTAAGGTAAGTGTATTAACTAATCACATCGAGTATGCACACAATCCCGAAAACATAACAAGGAAATGGGGCTAGAAACTCACCTGCAAGCGAGTCCTTTCTGAATTTACTGTTGTGTCTTTCTTGAGTTGTGCATGGCTAACTATGTATTAATCATAGTATCTATTAACTACTTCTAACTATACCATACTTCTAAGTTATTGTAACCCCTAGATATGGGGGTCCAGGGCAGAGACCTTGGCTGGGGTTAAGCTGCATGTCAGCTTGGCAAAATTTTGTTCTCATTAATAAGTCTTTACTAAAAACCTTATCAGAAAAATGAAATTTAATTATTTAATCAAATCAAATCTTCGTTTTAAACGTTATCTTTCATTATTAATTATTTGCTTATTTTTAGTCTTTATGACATATAAGTTCATATCTGTCGTTTACGTACGTATACGTTGTTTATCTTTCGTTTATTTGGAAAATCATCTTCAACGTATAAGTCCCTTTGATATTATTAGGGGTTGCAACCCTTTAAGCATACAACCATACATTATCTTCATTATAATTTAATTTATTACTTTAATACTTACACTTAACCCTTTCTATAACTTCCATATATTATTCATACATCATTCATAAACATTCATATATCATACATACGTCATTCATATACATTAAGAAGGCATACACTTACAACTTAAAGTAAGTGTATTAACTAATCACAACGAGTATGCACACAGCCCCGAAAACATAACAATGAAATGGGGCTAGAAACCCACCTGAGCTCGGTTCCTTTCAGAGTTAATGGTAACTCGTTTCCTTAACTGAGCGCGGATGTATAACAATTACACGTATCAATTAACTATCACTAACCATATCATATTTCTAGTTTATTATAACCCTCAACGAACGGGGGTCCAGGGGCGGCGCCCCTCGCAGCGGGGTCTAGATGCGGCAGCCCCTAGCAGGGTCCAAGGGGCAGAGCCTCTGGCTGGGGTCGAGTTGCCAAGTCAGCTTGGAAAAATTTTATTTTTATTAACTGCCTTAACACAAATTTCATTAAAATTTTTACATTATTTTATTCGCTATGACATTTGCTAACTCATTCGTTATGACGAACAACTTCATTCGTTATAACGAATGGTCTGATTCGTTAAGAAATCTTAATTCAGGTGTAAGTTCCAATACCACTTATTCTACCTCCAATCTCTCCAGCGAAACTAACCCTTCCTCCTTGAACAGATTTCCAGTCACGTAACAAATTCTTGTTACCAGTCATGTGCCGGGAACAGCCACTGTCAACAACCCACAGATTGTTTACAGCCCTGTTTGACTGTTCCTGCACAATTAAAGAAATAGATTAAAATCTGGGGACCCAAGACCTACTGGTCTTGGGTCGATTAAATCTGTTGACCGGCATCCAGTACTTTGGTTGCCCAAAGTCAGTTTGAAAATAGTTTCTGTAAGTTCTGAAAGGAATCCTTCTAGAGGACTGGCTATGAGGCCATCCAAACCTTAGTGAATTAACTGAATTATAATTGTTGGTTTGAAGGTTAACTGGGAAAAAATTAGACCGATTTCTTTGAAATCTTGGATTAGTCCAATGTCTGAAATTTGGTGTGTTCGCATTCCTTTTATTCTCAGTTTTCGGAGGCCTCATACCTCTAAATCTTCTCTGTTTTAGAGGAAAATCAGCAATAAGGTGTCCTACTAGATTGCATCTGAAACAACTTCTAATTTGAACTTTCGTCTCAACAGTTGTTGCAGATGTTGAGGTTGCATTACTACCCGTTTGTCTAACATATGGTGGGACAAACGGATTTAGGGAAGAATTATTTTCATCGGGCTTATATTCCTCTCCACGTTTTAGTAACACTACCTCTTCTTTTATCTCACCCAATTTGGATGACTTGTCCGAATTTGATGAGACAGAGCTAGGGACAGAGATCGCAACGTTAGAACCTGACTTACTCGTCTCGCTCTTATTAACTTCAGTTTCTTTTGTAGAAATTTTGATTGGAACTGTCTGACTAATCTCAACATTCGCAGATTGCTGATTACTAGGATTATAAGTATAGTTATTGTTGTACGGTGGTGGAACTTCAGAAAATCCAATTCCCCCTTTGTTAACTGGGGAACGTTGAACACTTATGATGTGATCAAGCATTGCTGAAGAATTTCTAAATTGTTCAATTTTTCTGTTTAGTTCCACCACTTTTACCTGGTAATCAGCTATCTGTTTATCTTTTTCAGCAATTAGTTTGGTTTTTTCTTCTAACACTTCATAACTAAGATCAATTACTTGTATTTTTTCAGCTAGACTGGCTTTAAGACTTCTGATATCCTTTTCACTAGCTTTTATTTTTACCGAGTAACTGTTTTCTCTAGTTTTAGTATAGTGATGATCTTCTTTTAACGTTTTAAATTGTGTGTCCAAACTAACAAACTGATCAGTTATTGTTTTTAATTGTTCAGACAGATTTTCACATTGTACACAATGAAGTTCAGAACTTACCTCAGAGAGCTGATCGTTCACTTCTGCCATATATGCTTGATTTTCTCCCGTCTCCCTCTCACTTCCTCCAGTTTCGATGTTTACCAAATTAGCCTGTTCGAACACTTCCTCAACTTGTATATTCCAGTTGTATCCACCATTCTGTATAGATACCATAGCCCTATTCTCACTACCTCCCCCATTCTGTTGTGCAGGCCTGTTCTGACTTCGTTCGACTCTCTCATTTGTACATTCCTTAGCAAAGTGACCATTTTGTTGACAGTTGTAACATCGAACCTTTGATTTATCAAACCCTGGTCTTTCTCCAACGAACTTTCTACCCGTTTTCTTCATGAATCTCTTTACCCTTCTTACTATCATAGCCATCTGCCACTGCATGTCCATCTCTTCCAAATCATCAGCATCGATCTGATCATAATCTTCATCCAAAGTTGCAGGGTCGACTATTTTACCTTTGATGTAGTTCTCATAAGATGCAATGAATGATGCATAGAGAGCAAACTGCTGTTCAGCTGATTTAACACTCATGGGCATCTGTGAGTAGTTATAGCTTGGAACATTTGATGAGAAATTTCCACTTGTGGCTTGAGGTTTTGAAGGATTACTACCTCCAGCTACGAAACATATGTCGCCATCCATATTGAGAATCACATGACCATCGCGAGTTGATTCTCCCTTTGAGTAGTAGGCAGATGATTCTGATTTTGAACTTGAGCTTGGAGTTACTTTCGCACCATACATTCCCGGATCCTGAACCTGATCAGTTGGTGTCTCCTTCCGAACCATGTTAAGTTCAAAATTTCGTAACTTATTGACCACTGTCTCCAAATCAATCTTGGTAAAGTCTTTATCTTCTCTCATCAGAACAGTGTACATTTTCCATTTCGGTAGAAGAGCATCAAGGAGTTTCTCTACTATATCTTCTTCCTTGTATTCAATGGAGTAATTACTAAGTTCGGTCATCAAGTGATAATATCTTGTGATGTGACATTCGTCAATTTCATGCTAACTCCGTTAACTCAACTCCGTCAATTCAAACTTAAAGATCATTGAATCTATAACGCACAACTCATTACATTTAAACTAGGGGTTAAATGACGCTTGAACAATTACTACATGTGTAGTCTTTCGGGAATTGCACCGAAACGCAAACGAGTTGACGCAAACAATTGGTGAATAAACGAAAAACGTCAAAACAATAATTATGTGATAATTATGTGTTAACATATGTGTTACTTGATTATATTATGTGTAATGCTAGACAAGAAACAAGAACTAGTTAATTAAGCTAGAAAAGTAACATTTGAAAGTTGAGGGACTTGAGTGTAATATATTGTTATTAAATAATATTAATCAAGAACCCTAGCCCTCCCTCTCTCCCTTCCCAAAACCGACGGCCAGCCCCCCCTCCCCTCTCCTCACGATCGGCTCACACACACACATATCTCTTGGTTTTTGATCTTGTTTTTCACAATTGAAGCATCCTACACCCGATTCTAGTCATCTTCTACCTTCCTCTTGCTTATTTTTGTGCTTTTGAAGGTATAATTATAAACCCTAGAATCCGGAAATTATATATATAATGTTCATATGACTTGTTTTGATTAGATGATGGTTAATTATGTATTGATTGTTGATTTGATAACTAGAATTGATGTTATTGCATGTTAATTGCTTGTTTCATTGATTTTGAGTTCAAGTAAAACCCTAATCATGTATGTGGTGTGTATTTGATGTGCATGGATAGTGATTATGGTGTCTAGAAGGTCATATGAACGGATTATGGTCCATAGATAGTTAATATGTTGAGGTTGGATGCAAACAGTTTCTGGACAGATTGTGTTATTGATGTTCAATTGACTGTAACGGGGTGTGAATGTGAAAATTGGTCGAGATAATTGATACTAAAGTGAACTAGGTTGAGTCTAGTTTCTAAAGAATATAAATTTGCAATTTTTGAACCTGAAAAAGTTAACTTTTATGATTTTTCAAAAACGTTATGCAAATCTGAATTGTGAGACCTGCTGTTAGGTTGATTTGTAAATATTATATCTCATGAACTACAAGACCAAATGGGTTGGTTCCACTTCTGGAAGTTAACTTGTTGAGTTAAGAACCTAACCCAATTGGTCTTGCATTTGTTGGATTTTTCATTTAACGGGAATTACAAATAACATTCTGTTGCGCATGAATTTGACTGTTGTGAGTTTTCTGTAATGTTTTGATCATTGTGAGAATTTTATGTGGAATAAAAATACAATAAAATATGTTCTGGAAACCTAACACATGTGTGCTCTTGTGATGATTTTTGATGAATTAACTGATGAGTTATGATCTTTGAATTAGAGTAATCTTTACTAGTAGTAATCTGTCTCGGTAAAGTTAGCTGCTGAACTTTGTGAAAATACATGAAAAGTGCTAGTTGCTAGTTAATTGTTATGTTTTGACCAAATTGCCCTTGCGGGGAATAATTGCTAGATACGTACGCTATTAACACTTGACACGTAAGTAGTTACTCACACGTGTAACGTATCACAAATATGCTTGTTAATTCACACACGACTCACAAACGAACACGAAACGTATTTTTGTGCTTAGGAGTTATGTGTCGGGTCTAGAGACTCGATAATTGTTCCGATACTTAGAAAAAAATCTCATTTTTGTGTCTTAGAACGCGAGTGAGGATTTTTCTGTGACGCACATCTCTCGGACTTTGGTTTTTAGTAATCTTCGCAAACAGTGAGTTTCACTTTCCCCTTTTAAACTCTTTAAACGCTTTTCACTTGGGGGAGATAACATACTCCGAAAACGCTTTTAAGATTTTGTTAGTAAATTATATATCACTTGTAAAGGCTAAATGGCAAACGAAATAATTGAAGTCCTACACATCGAACCGTTTAGTATTGGAAAATAGCGAGTCACTGTTGAGTAGTACTACTGGGTTTGACAAACCCCACCCAACGCTAAACTCGACTGGAGGTCGAGTGGGTGTAATTTTGGCTAACACATAACCATGGTCTGGATGGCCTGGTGGCAAGACACTTGATAAACAGTCAACTTCGGTGTCGAACACTTAGTAATACTTGTTGTATAGGCTAGCTACCTATCGATATATAATTGATTTAACATTGTCTGGTAACGCAAAACGCTAAACGCAAAACGCTGAACGCTGAACGCAAAACGCTAAACGCTTTATTTTATATAAACTTGTGAACTCACCAACCTCGTGTTGACACTTTTAGTATGTTATTCTCAGGTAGCCGAGGCGGGCGCGCGGTATAGGATCATGCATTGTTGAAAACGCTTTCGTTTATGCAAACTGATTTTAAACTGTTGTCATTGGATTTTATGTCGTCCTGCGTGACGCAACTTTTGTCTTTTGGTTTTTTTTCGCTTCCGCACTTATTTTCTTTTAAACGTTTTTATGGTTTGATTATAACTAATGATTCCGATCCTGTTAGTTCACTCCCTCTGACGGTAAAACTCCGTTAGTGGATTTTGAGGGTGTGACATGTGATGATATCGTCAAGTGATTCATTTTTCAAATACTTGAATACAGAGAATTGGGTTTTTAGCAGCTTTGTCTTGGAAGCACGTATCCCCACATTACCTTCATATCGATTTTCTAGTGCTTCCCATAGCTCCCTAGCAGTTTTGTACTTCTTGAAGGTATGAAGAATCTCTTGTGGAAGAGCCATTGTTATTGCTGCATGAGCTTTACTCTCTGCCTCATACATTTTCTTTTCCTCCTCTTCCATCTTACTGTACTTCTTAATTTGTTCATGACCTTCAAACAAGGATGTTGGTGGAATGTATCCATCTTGAATGCAAACCCACATCTTAGCATCTTGATACTTCACATACTGTTCAAACCGATCTTTCCATGCAACGAAATCGGTACCCTTAAGCTTTTTTTGGAGCTTTAGTTGCTGAACCGGCTTCAACCTCTATTTTTACCAGTTCTGTAATGTTTATTGAAGTCATAGTTGAAAGAAACACGACTCGAAATAAAAAGAAAGTATTTATTTTCTATTTATTTATTTTTTTTAAACAGTGTTCAGATAGCGAAGTTATCAGAACTTCGCTTGTGCAGAACTTCGCTTGTACTTATCTTCGTTTCTTAACTTCGCTTCCTTAACTTCGCTTGTGCTTATCTTTGCTTGTTCTTAACTTCGCCTTTCACTATAACTTCGCTTAAACCTTATAAGTTCTCTTAAACCTTACGAAAGATGATGGCAACTTCGCCTGATGAACACGAGTTTTTGCAGGTTTTAATTGGACGTATTGCGAGGTATGCGAAGGTGTATTGGGTTATATTTGATGGTGGGAGATGGGCAAGACACAAAAACTAAGTATTTCAACGTAAACTCGTTCCACGAATAGTCGAACGGAACGATCTTAACACCCGTGTGATAATCCCGAACCACACAATCACGAGCAAATGCTCTGATACCAATTGTAGGTTCCCAGCCAGATCTACACAGGAGTATCTCGTAACACGAGGGTGCGGAATCCCCACGTAATACGATACGAGCGTAAGATAGATAATACGTTGAATGGATAAACAAATACACGTCACAATACTAATAAATGCGATTGTATTGCAACACTTCAACACGTGATATCAATAATCACTCATACACGTTCGGAAAAAATTGTTTCAAAATAAGCCGAAGTGAGGTTTAAATAAACCTCGACAACTTCGCCTAACATACTAGGCGAAGTTGTCATAACTTCGCTTATCTCCAAGTTCGCCTACATCCCAGGTGAACTTGTGTAAAACAATATTCAATACCAAAACAAACAATCTAACATGATTACAGACACATACAAAACACGAGATACTGAACTACTGACATTATGCACCAACAACAATACAAACAATTGCACATATACAATACAAACAATTGTATACATGCATGCCAATCATCACTATTGCACATATAAAAATACACACTACTGCACGTATGTATTAAGAAAAAGTCGACGTGTTGCATATATGCATTACAACGAGTTTTTATTTTATTTTATTTTTATTTTTATATTTTTTTGTGCTGAAAAATAATAACATATAAGAACGACGAAAGAAAATTTTAAAAGTATTTTTTCTAATTAAATTATAAATACTTTATTATATATATATGTGTGTGTGTGTGTGTGTGTGTATAATACTAGTTTCTATTTCCCGTATTACAGTGGTTGTTTTATATTATTTGTTTCTAATATTTATTTATATATTGAATTTTAATATTTTTTTTATTATACAAAAGTTAATAATATACTTATGGTTTGATGGTAAATGTTTTCACAAATAAATGAGATATTATAACCCGATTTAAAAGTTATATAGGTTTGATGAGATTAAAGACCCGTTTATTTTTTTTACTACAAATTGATTTTTTTAATTATAAATAATATATATCTTATTTTTTAAATAAATCATATATTAATTTTTAGTATATCCCTAATTTATTGAATTATTATATCAAATATTTGGTGAGATTAGTTTTTAATTTAGTAAAATGTTATAACCCGTTTAAGAAATATATAGGTTTGATAAGACCCATACCCGTGAGTTCGGGTCAAATGCATGAGAAGCCTCCATTTTAAAATCAAGCAAATCTGGTGACTAAAAAAGGGGGAGCAACCAAATCACGAGATTTAGGATTTTTGAGTTTTTGTTTATATATATTACGGATATCACCAACACATATACTAATATAATAATATTAAAAACAAAACATAACCCGGCGACAATTACCCCTCACCCCCGCCCTTGTCGCCCACTGGGGCGGTGTTCTCGCCCCCTTTCGCCCTTCTTTGCCGCCCAGCACGTATGGCCTAAGTGTAATTATAAAAATAGATAGAAAAAATCTATAATGAATGCTCTAATTTACCTTTCAGTTAGCAATTGCAAATCTAACGTGAAAAGCGTAATTTTGACAAATAACAAGCGTAAATAGCATTATTTTGTTTATCAACATGACAATGCGCCCGATTAACAAATAATATACGTTCAGATTTTAAGGCCATAAAGTAAAATTTCTAGAAACAAGTTCATAGATTGATACACTCAAGGACTAATATATTTCCATTTCAACAATAAACGCTTCATACATGTTACAAATATATGGTTCCTATGTTGGGGTAAAAAAATATACAAAAGTTATATAAAAAGAGTAGACTAGGAATTTGTAAATACAAATATATGGTCCACATATGCGCATATTTCCCCGATGATGATAACACCCCAAGAAGCTGAAAATGAAAACAAATAGGACCAAAACAAGTGAAAGAACAAGAAGAAATGCATTTGACTTTCTTTAGAGCACCAATTATGGAAATTAACTTAAATCAATAAGATAAAAATTTATAGCAAAATCATGTGGACAGATCTATAGAAAAATCTAGCACTCACACATCCAGGTTCCAGACCATGAACTGAAAATGACAACCTCAAATTCATAGAAATATGAGGTGGTGTAGAGCTCCCTTCAATCCAAAAAAGGATCAAGAGGAGGGTAATAAAGCTCCTAGCGTATGCAAGCCACAAAACCTATATATACATCAAGATAGGATTTGAGGGATCCATAAACCAGCAGCTCTATCTTAATCCCACTCAGATCTTCTATTGGACTTTAAGGAGCTCTACTTCATCTGAAACTCCCATTTACTTCCTTGGATACTGACTCAAAAAACCTTAAAAAAAGTTTTTAAGAAAATAAAAAAAACAAAACATTAACTCTCATTTATCTCAAGAAAACCTTAACAAGATTTTAGCTAGAGAAAACAAAGTGAATCTAAGCCAAAAGATGTGTAGCTTCTTCTCAAAACCACAGCCTACAAATGTTTCAATGGTTTGAAAACCCTAATGAAGAAAAAGAGGAAGTGTGAGAAATGATAATTAGGTATGGGTGAGATGGGTGGATATAAAAGGAATTTATGGGTGGTAAAGAGGGGCGGCAGTGACTTCAATTTTTTTTATCTTTTACTTTTTGGAACATGTAAATCTAATAAATCTGAATTGTGATCTGTCAATCACTGAAAAGTATCAAGGAGGGGAGGGCTCTTTGTTTGTTTAAATTTATTACAGATTCGTCTTAACTTCACATGCCTTTGTCTACCCATCCCCCACTAAAAAGCATTTCACTTGGGGTTTGCAGTGTAAAACATACTATCTTTTTTAATAGGGATGCAAAAAAACTAAAAAATTTCCAAACACTAAAAAGTAAAAGCTCGGCTACCCATTGTAGCTCAACAGTAAAAAGTGACCTCATATGTCGCGATCGTAAACAACGCAGGATAGCCACGTCCACTCTCTCCTATTTCGGGGCAAACATGGTGCTCGAACACCCACTGCAGTAACACCCAGTTGAAATCGAATTCAAACTTAAGACATCATTCTTCGGACCAAATTTTTAGCTTTCCGCCAATGCCAATTGAACTAAAACTCATTGTATGTAAAAACCTTTTTAAATAAGATTGACTAAAAATACTAAATCGATAAAATGATCAAAGAGCTCCATACATAACCAGAGTACATTGTATCCTAATAATTGCTATCGGTCTCCAAAAGATATTCGAATGTCATCTAACCATATTATGTTTTTAATATGTAATCTTCTATATATGGCACACTCCTTAAATCATGGAGAGGTAGTTGTAAATGTATTTATTTATAGCCTTGTACATATCAATTTTACTCAAGCAATACAATATTTTCCATCTTTACATGGTATCACCAGACTCGATCGACGGTGACCCATCCCCTATCAGCACCCAAACACCGTCGGCCGCCGATACTCCTCCCACCTCCTTCATGGCTTCTTCCTCTTCCACTGTTGATCCTAACACCCTTCCCATCTCCACCTTACTTCATTTAACCACCCTCAAACTCAATTCCACGACATGCAAGGTTTAATGAGACTGCTTTTCCTTTTGCTGGGCACTCACCTCCACTAAATCCCTCAACCTTGAAGCTTTTTAGCTTTGAAGATGAACTGCCACCATTACCCACTTCACCTACGGATCCCCCAGACCAACCATCAAATTCACAATCAAACTCCACATCTTGTCCCTTATGTAGTCAAACTCCACAACCCACTACTACAAGCCCAACACGCCACCCAATCCCCACCACTCCACAAACTCATTTCTCCCATGAGCCCAACTCACCTACTATCCCATCACCATCCCCTAACACATCCAGTAACACACCTAGTCCATCACCCACCAACCCATTACCCGATTCTAACCCCTACGGCCCAACCTCAAACCCACCACCCTCACCTTCCATTCTCAGTCCACGTTCCACAGAACCCCCAGCTTCCTCAACTACTCAACCCACCAATATACATCCTATGCAGACCCGTGCAAAAAATGGTGTTTTCAAATCCAAACACTTAGCCAATTATGTCACTTTGTCTCATCATTCCTTTCATACCTCTCTTTATGAGGAGAAAATTCCAAAGGGCGTAAAAACATCTTCAAAGAACCCCAAATGGATGGCCGCTATGCACGAAGAACTTGACGCCTTAAAACAAAACAATACGTGGTCCTTGGTGCAACGTCCATCCACATCAAACGTAGTTGGTTCGAAATGGGTTTACCGTACTAAATACCAATCCGATGGTTCAATTGATCGGTACAAAGCATGCTTGGTCGCTCAAGGGTTTACCCAAATTCCGGGTATTGGTTATTCGCATACCTTTAGCCCGGTCGTTAAAGCTACTACGGTTCGTATTGTCCTTTCTTTGGCGGTTTTAAACAAGTGGGAACTACACCAATTAGATGTCAAGAATGCGTTTCTTAACGGGCATTTAACTGACACGGTGTTCATGGAGCAACCTCCAGGTTTTCAAAACCCTGATTTTCCCGACCATGTTTGCAAGCTCTCGAAAGCACTTTACGGCTTAAAGCAAGCCCCTCGCGCTTGGTTTCATCGATTAAGCTCCTTCCTCACTACTTCGGTTTCACTTGTAGTAGGGCCAACCCCTCCCTATTTGTCTTCAAACGTGGCAGCTTACTCATGTACCTCTTGGTATACGTCGACGACTTAATCTTAACCGGAAATAATGAAGCTTCAATTCGGGATTTTACCTCGCGTTTAAACGCGGATTTTGCCATCAAAGATCTTGGAAATCTTAATTATTTTCTTGGGTTAGAGGTTGTTCACACGGACGATGGGTTATTCATTTGTCAGTCTAAGTATGCTTCGGATGTTTTAAAAAGGGCCGACCTTTTTGATTCAAAACCAGTTTCTACTCCACTGGCTCCTCATGAATCATTTGTTTTTCATGGCGATCCCTTTGAAGACATCACTCTATACCGGTCATTGGTCGGGGCTCTTCAATATTTAACTATCACAAGACCCGATCTATCGTATGCCGTGAATCAGTTGAGTCAATTCCTTCATGCTCCAACCATCACTCACTATCAGGGCGTTAAATGGATTCTTCGGTACGTTAAAGGAACAATAGCATACGGACTCCATTTCACTCGGCCACGCAACAATACGATTCTTGGTTATTCGGATGCCGATTGGGCTCAATGTCTTGACACCAGGCGCTCCATATACGGTTACTCAATCTTTCTCGGGGGCAACCTAGTCTCTTGGAGCGCCAAGAAACAACCTACAGTTGCAAGATCAAGCTGTGAATATGAATATCGAGCCATTGCCAACACCGCTGCTGAAATTGTATGGGTCACGCATTTGTTACGGGAGCTACACGCCTTGCCTCCAGATCGTCCGACTCTATTGTGTGATAATAAGAGTGCTTTATTCATGACACAGAATCCGGTTTCTCACAAACGAGCTAAACACAAAGACCTTGACTATTACTTTGTGAGGGAGCTTGTTGCTTCAGGTCGCTTGTATACTAAATTTGTGCCTACCAATCTCCAAGTTGCGGACATCTTCACAAAAAGCCTTCCTTGTGAACGTTTTGAGTATCTTCGTTCTATGTTGCGGCTTGGTCCTCCACCTTGCAGATTGAGGTGGGATATTCGATAATAATAATAAAAGATATCATGTTTTTAATATGTAATCTTCTAAATATGGCACACTCCTTAAATCATGGAGAGATAGTTGTAAATGTATTTATTTATAGCTTTGTACATATCAATTTACTCAAGCAATACAATATTTTCCATCTTTACACTGACACTAGACAGAGAAGGTTTTGGAAATTGATTTCAGCTGTGACAAATATTAAAACCAACATTAAAACCAAAAATGTGCCAAATATGATTTCAATTCGGTAATAGTGATTACATTCACGAGCCTTTAACATAGAAGGTTTTGGAAATTGATTTGATGTAAATATTATAGCCAACTGTTGGGGCTTTTATGTTCCCAAAAATAAGATTTCCCCCCTAAAGGAGAACGATTGTGGGTTGAAGTGGTTAAATTACTAACACATTTATGACCCTCACTAGATCATTGGTAACTTGTGGATTCTTCCTTTGTACTAGACGTGCACAAATCGGGTTCACCTTGAAAACCCGAACCGGTTCGGAACCGGTTTTTTTCAACCCGGGTAGAAAATAACACCGGTTCCAGTCAGGAACCGGTTCGGTTCCCGACCCGAACCGATGCCCAGATATGCGAACTTTTAAGAACCGGGTAGGGTATGAACCGGAACCGGTTTTTACGTAAAAACCGGTTCCACCGGTTTTTTTTGAAATTTAAAAATTAGAGCCGTTAGGAACCGGTTCCAACGGCTATATAGCCGTTTTTGACCGTTGGAACCGGTTTTTTAACTATAAATAGGTTATTTTCTTACTATGAATAGCAAGGTTTGTTTGTTTACTTGTTAAACCACTTCCAAAACTATAAAACACACTCCAAACCACAATTAACCTTAAACCGACAACAAATGGCAACCAATGATGACGTTGTTATGGTGATCGAAACAACAAGATGCCCCGATGTTTGGGTTCATTACGATTTGTGTCTCATGACCGACTCACATGAGTTGGCACGTTGCAAATATTGCTCGAAGTTTCTTAAAGCAGGGTCCAACTCGACATTACGAAAACATACGAATAAGTATTGTCGAGAGAAAAGAAGATTGGAAGCTAAAAAAACGGAAGTGGGTGAGTCGTCCGGCTCTACAACCCAAAAATAAGTATTCCCGGATTAAAACGACGGACTTTGTTTTTTATGTTTTAGTTGTTATGTTTAGTATCGTTTATGTTTTAATAATGTTTGTAATAGTTAGTTTTTAAATAAATAAAATGTTCGTCGTTATTAAAAAAGTAACAAAAATTAATCATGAGTAACAAAAGTAATTATAATAAAACAAATCAAAACTAAATATTAGTTGAACAAGTTACAAATAATTTTACCAAAACAAATAATTACAACTCTTCTTCGTCTTCATTCTCGTCTTCACCCTCGTCTTCGTTATCGGAAGAAACCCTGTCCTCCGCCTCCTCATCATGAATATGACGCTCTATTGGTATTTCGTCTTCAAAGTTCGCCTTGTGTTGTACACGATCCACCGCATCCAAATGGTCCTTTAGGCAAATGCAAACCTCTAGAGACTCGGGAGTTAGTTTTGTTCTTCGCATAGATAACACCCTCCCACTAAGAGAAAAAACCGATTCGGAAGCAACCGTTGAGGCTTGTACGGCAAGCAAATCACGAGCCATGGCGGATAGAATGGGAAATTCGTTTTGTTTACCTTTCCACCAAGCCAACAAATCAATATTGCGAATTTCGTCGACCGTTGCGCCCTCAACATAGTTTGCTCCACTATATCGACCAAGTTCGCTACTTGGTGTGTTTCCTCTTTGCCTCTTAGATGCCGATTCACGAATCCCATTCATCAAGTTTATAAGTGGGTCATTGCACGGCCTACCAGTTGTTTTTTTCACAAAAGACGATCTCGTGCTTGGACCGTACATTTGAAAATAGTGGTCATAAAGGTCTTGAAGGTTTTTGTTGAACTTGTCCTTCGCTTCCGTCGACAACTTCGGGTCAATCTCGTGCATACCTAAGTTGTCGAATATTTCCTCAATTGTTGTTTCAACCCCATTAACATTCCAATAGGGGTTTAATGCGGCGGCACAAGTAAAGACCGGCGGTATGATTTCAAAATATTTTATGAACTTTTCTTTCATCACCGCAACAATATTTTCGAAGAGTTTGTTCTTCTCCGCAAAGCTTTTAAAAACACAAGACATATAGTACAATTCTTGCAAAACCCAACAACTAGTAGGGTAATAGACTCCCGATAATTTTGTTGTTGACTTTTTGAACACATCAAGATACTCCAACAAATAACCGACTTGGACCCAAACACTTTCCGGAAACATATCGGCCTCGCGTTCTTCAACAAGATTGTTATGAAAAGCTTGTAAAGTTTGGCGTTGGGCAAAAGCACACTTTAACATATGACAAGTTGAGTTCCAACGGGTTGGAACGTCCCAATTCGGTCCCAAATACTTTCTTTTAACCGACTTGCAATAGTTCTTATATTCAAGATGTCTTCTTTTACCACTTTTGAAGACATCTTGTAACATAAGTCTAAAGTATTTTAAATCATCACAAATGTGTTCATTGTCAAGACCTATTTGAACAACCAAGTTGATGATATGTGCAACACATCGGACATGAAAAAAATCCCCGAAACAAGGTGGTGAATATTTAATGATAAATTTTTCAGCCGCCTTAGTATTGTTTGAAGCGTTGTCAAACGAAATCGAAAATATTTTATTTCTCAAGTTGTAAGTCGTTATAACTTCATCAAGTAATTCAAACAAGTTTTCGGCGGTATGTGGGAACGGGAAGTTTTCAAAAGCGATGGTGCGTTTCATCAATTGCCATGTCACCGGATCAACCCAATGAGCGGTGACACATATGTATGATTCGGGCAACCCTTGTGGTGCCGACCAAACATCGGTAGTTAAACTAACCATGGCTTCTAAAGAATGAAAAGACTCGATTAACTCTTTTTTAGCACACTCCCACAACCTGATACAATGACGTCTTAAAGTAGTACGACTTACATGTGTGTATCTCGGTTGTAGAGTTTCGCGAATCAACGACGTCAACTCCGGGTCATCAAAGTGGTTAAACGGCAAACCTCGTTGAATAACGAACTTTGCCATTCTATCTTGAACTTGAGTCGTGTTGTAACGAAATAGTGTACCATCTTTACCCAAGTCAATTTGATCGGTCGCGCCAATCCCTTTCGACGCCTTGCAATATGACTTCTCGATGTGCTTTCTCAAAGTAGAGTTGGAATCGTGCTTTAATATTGAACCACATAGTTTGCAAGGAGCCTTTTGATAACCTTCGTCATCCACAATCAAATCCCAATTCTTCCATATGTCTTGGTTGCGGTTATGGTTGACTACCGTAACAACCCTTGGGTCCTCCGTAACAGGAACGGGGGCAACAAAAACACTCTTCTTAGCCTTATTGTTAGTTTTTTTGATGGGTGCCATAATAATATTTAGTTGGATGGTCGGGTAAAGGAACGGGTTTGCTAAAGGAGTAGTATTTTAGTTTGTTTTTGAGTTTGGTGGTGAAACAAGTAATGGAAACAAGTTATATATAGGTTTGGGCATCAAAAACCGGTTCCAACGGCTATATTACCGTTGGAACCGGTTCCAACGGATCTATTGCCTCAAAAACCGGTTCCAACGGCTATATTACCGTTGGAACCGGTTCCAACGGCTAATTGGTGTCTAAAAAACCGGTTCCAACGGCTATATTACCGTTGGAACCGGTTCCAACGGCTAGTTTGACTTTTGTTTGACCCTTCAAAAAAAACCCGTCGGAACCGGTTTTTCCGGGTACGAACCGAACCGGTTTCAATTAAGAACCGGGTAGGAACCGGGTTGGAACTGGTACTGACATACAAATAGGAGAACCGGGTACGATTTTCGGGTACAAAAATACCCAAACCGGGTATTGTTCCAACCGGGTTGGAACTGGAACCGGTTCCGGTTCGGTTCCACCGGTTAGGTTCCGGAACCGGTTTTTTTGTGCACGTCTACTTTGTACCACGTCATATGCTTTGTAATTCGTATCGTAAGCATATAGACGACATGACGTCTTGTGGTATGATTTCCTTATACGCGCTCCAACTATTAGGCGTTAGAATGTTTCTTCATACTCTTGATTTCGCTTGAGCTTAATGTTCCACTTGGTGAATGTTACTGTTGAAGATGTTATCTTTTGAAAATCCTTCATAAACCTCTTGGTGAATTCTATTTCCAGGGTGTTCTTGATTCCATTATCGTGTTACATGGTAGACCGGATAGTTTCAGTAGAGTGCATTTGATTTTCTAGCAACAAAGTAGAGGTATGTACGCTATGGAGGCTACACGTCCCTAATATCACACCCTGATCCAAAGCGAGCGGAACATGGCGGGGAGTAATGTGTTGATCTGATAGTAGCTCATAATACACTAATTAAAGCGACAATAAATATTTAAATCATTAACATTAAAACAAGTACACAATTACAATAACCAAATCGAATACAACATACATTTGTATTTTTGACTAAATATCCTAAGACCAAACTATCTATCTTCGATCTTCATAACACCACGTACTAATGGAGTTTGTCAACACGAATGTTGATAAGAATATATATGTATATATATACACACACACACTAGTTTTTATCCTCCCGTATTACGGGGGTTGTGTTTAATTTTTCGTGTCTAAATTTTATATATTTTTTGGATTTTAATTTTATTTATTGTAAGGAAGTTAATAATATACTTATGGTTTGATGATGAAATGATTTCACAAATAAATGAGATGTTATAACCCGTTTAAAAGTTATCTGTGTTTGGTGAGATTCATGACCGGCTTATTTTTATTTACTATCAAACTGTTTCTTAATATAAATGTTATATTTAAAAAAAAATGATATTAATTTTTAGTATATCTCTATTTTATAGGATTTCCATATCAAATTTTTTATGAGATTAAGTTTTAATATAATGAGATGTTATAACTCATTTAAGGTTATATGAGTTCGGTGAGACCCATACCCGTGAAATTGGGTTAAATACATGAGAATCCTCCATTTACATATAAAACAATCCGGTGGCTTGAGAGAATGTATGAAGCAACCAGAGAGCTTTTAAAGGTTTAAAGAGAGAGAGAGAGAGAGGTCATAATAAGAAGTATATTTTTCATAAGAAGTATAGAAAGTGTGTTTTCACCATTAGATCTAATAAAACACACCGCCCAATAAACACACTTTTCATATCCATCATCAAATCAACAATCTAATGCACCAGATTACTTCTTACACTTATTAGACACACTCCACTTCTTATTTTAACCTCGCCCTATATGTGTGTGTGTGTGTGTGTGTGTGTTTGTGTGTGTGTGTATATATAGATGTAGATGTAGATCCTTAGATAGTTTTGTGAGAAACATAAGAATAGATGTAGATCTTTAGATTTAGGATCCAGTGGTTGAGATTGTTAGTTTCTAAAAGTTATATAGTTTCCTATTTACATGGTATAGTGTCATATTTAGGTGTTATACTTTATTTTAAAGCCTCGTCACACTTCTCACAAAACGATTATTTTTTATTTGAACATTTCTCTTTCTCTCTCTCTCTCTCTCTCTCTCTCTCTCTCTCTCTCTCTATATATATATATATATATATATATATAGTAGATAAAATCACAATTCATATGTAAATAATGAACATTACAAAACTTATGAATGTGTAAATAACTAAATAGATATGGACCCGTTCCTATTGATACAAAATCAATGTACTTGGGTAAATATATGATCATACCAAATGAGAATAGATGATGATGAGATACCAAACTACCAAACCATAAAATGAACACTTAAGCACATAGAGCATGCAATAATCACACATAAACATAAATTGAATTGTGTTTTGAATATATGTGGTAATAAAACTCGAATACTACATACGATATACATGCTACCCCAAAATATAAAAAAAAGATGAAAATGGGGTATGTAAACTCACCTTGAATTTGGTGAGATGAAATATTAAGATCTTGGTTAAGAGTATGAACTTCCTAACATGTAAGCCCTAAATAAAATTAATAAGTCTAGTTTTAGTTTGTGATTGACTCTTAATTAACTAAGGATTATAATGTAATGATGATATGATAACTTGTACTTGAATAGGAAAACAAAAATGATAACATAAATTATAAAAAATATACGAAACAATTCCCAAAAATTATAAAAGTCTCCATTCAACTAATTAATGTGTTAGGAACAACTTTCATTTAGAAAGTTTGGTCTGATTCGGACCCGAAATTGGCTAAAACAACCATTTTTCTAAAAGGGTACAGTTCTGCACACTGATTTTAAAATAACGATTTTTGAAGCCATAAGAAAGAAGAAAAATACAAATAAATAGTCTTTAGAACCGTAACTCAATAAAGTTAATGATAAGCTTTAGCCTCGCATCTTTCCAGTTTGTTATGACTAAGCTATGCCTTTGTCAAACAATTCTACTGTCAAATCTGGAACATTGTAAATAACAATGTTCTTGATGCTTTGTAATAGATTTTGATAAAGAAAAATAATGAACCACTTAAGGTATGATAAATACAATATGTTTGGTCATGCATCATGAAATTCTTATGGTTCATGAATTAAAATAAATTAAACAAAACAAAAACTTCAATAATGTAAGAGCTTGACCATTGAAGATCATCTTCCAACATTTAGTTCTTTGTCTCCTCCACAACAAACACCATGGTATACGGATTATGAGGGATCATTGACACGATTATATCATGGTTATAAACAACAAGAAAAATAAGAGTGAACAAACAAAATATGATGAAATAAAGAATATAAATTAAAATCTTACTTGGAGGAATGTTTTAAGTAGAGAAAAAGAGATGAATGAGCAAAGGAAATAAGATGAAAAATGAAGGGTATTTATACTTGTGATTAGAAGGGGGTTAAGTAGGTAAATCTTGGAGAGAAATATGGGTTTGGAATATTCTAAAAAATATTTTTCTACTAATAAAAAATGCCAAGTAAAATACTTAGGATAAAAATTAGGGGCATTTACATATTTCCCCTTCCTAATATCACTTATTTCCTCACATCTAAAAAATCAATTAAATATTTCCCCTCCCTAAAACATCTGTCAATCAATCAATCATACACAGTGAAATTCCGCCAATAGAAAAGCTATAAGTAGGGTCCAGGGAGGGTGGGATGTAGGCACACTATACCTCTATCCAAAGGGATTAAGAGGTGGCTTCCAAAGAAACCCTCAACTCTAAAAGAACATATGTCTGCGGGAATTTAAGAGGAGATCAAAGTTCACAGTAATATAATTAATAATAGCACGTAGTAAAATTAATACTACTAATACATAAAAATATATAATATATGACAAGAAAATAGCATAATGGTGTGTGATCAAAATAAGGTAAATAGCAGCCCTGAAGGTATTCCTATCTCCTTAAAATCCTTAACTTGAATTCCACGTCTCTAAGAATTCATATCCTCAACCATGTCCTTGAAGAGGTTTAGGTCTAACATATCACGCCTAATCCTCTCATCCCAAGTCAATCTAGATCGGCCTTTATCCCTCTTTCCCTCTCATCCCAAGAATTCCTAAAACATCTATGTTACATATTTACTCATTACACTAAAATAAACTTATCAATGGACTAATTTACCCTAATTTTTACCATAGTACTCTTACATTTAAATAAGTGAAAATAAAGTGAAGTGAGAAATCATTCTTTAATACTAAAAACAAAAATCAAAACAAAATATTATAAACATGTAAGTAGAATCCATCCAAATTCCTAATTCATCGTCATCTTTAAACTCCCGCACCACTGATAAGCTCCTAACAACATCATCCGGCGTAGATCATCGACTCATCCCTATCATGATCGTACACTCCTACACATTCGGCGTGATCTCCATGCATCACTGTCAACAGTTCTGACGAGTTCAGATTCGACTCTCTCTCTCTCTCTCTCTTTATCGCCATCGCCAGAGTTGCATGTTTCATCAAGTGAAGTTTCCCGGTTGCCACTCTCTATCTCCATCTTCATTCGCATGTTAGAGAGTTCAATGATGGTTCATATATGGGTTTTAGAGCGGAAAAGATAGACCAGAGTTAACGGGAAATCCTTTTGCCATATTGGTTGAGGTGGTGGTGCTAGTGTTGAAGTTACAGAGTTTGGGTTAGGCGTTAACCTATGATGTGTGGGTAAAAGTACACGCCTTAAGTATTATATATTGTGTGTTTTACTTGTTTATATGTATCAAACACAAATACTTTGATAGGTTTTATGTTTACAGGTGTTCGGAACTTAACGGAGCTTATTGGAGCTTAAAGAAGCTAACTTGGAGCATTCATGATGGAATGGAAATGAAAGTGATGATCGATGAGATGATAGAGAATTGAAATACGAATACGTGGCCTCAAACGGGGAGGAAAACGGAGTTGAAACGAAGATTTTATAAAGAAAACAGTTTTGGCCCAACAGGACCGTAAGGCTGAGTGGTCTGACCGTAAGCTACGGTGGCCTGACCGTCGCTTACGGTCTGGTCTGACAGAAAATGTGTTTTTGGTGATTTTTCTTCCATATTTAAGCCCAAAAACCCTAAGGTCGACCCCATTCATTCATAATCAGTTTTGGGACTTCTTGGAGGCCATCTTACACCACCAACATTCATTCTAATCACAAGATTGATCTATGAACACCTTCTCCAACATCATAATCAAGAGCATGAAGATCAAGATGCAAGGCTAAAGGCTTCATAACCATCTCCAGGTGTAGGGTTGAGTTGCATGTTAGGTTTTGATATTCTAAACTTTAACTTTGGATTTGTAATTGATCAATCATTCGGTTGATCAATTGTTTGTGTTTGATTTTGTGCTTAAACAGTTTTTATTAATTGATTACTTAGTCTTTTGTCAGTTAATTGATTTGTGGTCATCAACAATTAGGATTAAGTTCTTTCGTCATTGACCCGTTTATTGTTAACCATATTATTGATTTTGTGGTTCAACAAGTAAAACCAATGGTCAATTAGATTTTCATTAAGTCGTGTCAATTGTTCGGATTCAGTTCTGACGATCAACATAGCCAATAGTTAAGTCTTTTGATTTACATATTTTAACACGAAAACACCCAAAGAAGTTTATCAATTCCTTAACTTGTTGCAAAACCCGAAACCTGGAGTTTGGTTGTTTTCATATCATCGTTTACAAGCTACTCATTTAAACCGCTTGACATCGTCACTTTAAGTATTTTATAATCAAATTTGAGTTTCACTTGCACTTTCCACTGATTCCCTGTGGATTCGACACGTTACTTTCCCTAGCTAGTAAAGGTATTTTTATAAATGTTTTTATTGACCTTTCGACATCGATCAAAATGGCGCCGTTGCTGGGGAGTCAACGCGTAAAGTGCTAGTTTAGCTTAGTTTTTATTTTTTTAATTGTTTCTTCGTTGATTTTACGCTTGGTATTTGTGTGTCTTATGTGTGTAGGTAACTCAAGATGACGTGGGGTTGGGTCTATGACCCACATGCGGGATATAAGGCCGTGGAGGACGATGACTCGTACCATACACATTCATATCATGGCCCACCTTCACCAAACTCTCAAGGCTTCTACGAGTCAGATAACCAAAGGAGCTTCAACCAACAGGGTCGCAACATGCGGTACCAAAATTATTCATCGCCTCAATCTGATTATAAGGGTTATTTTGGGTCAACAACAGGTAACCATGAAAACTCGTATCAAAGCAGTTCTCAATCTCAAAAGAGAATTAATTGTTACCTAATTGAGGATGATTCGGAGTATGTTAATGAAGGGTCTGATACGCCAAATTTTGTAAGTTATCAAGAGGAGGATGACTACTACTACTACCATGAACATCCTCAACCAATATACGAGGAAGTCCCTCTACATTATAATCATGGTGGTACATATCAAAGAAATTATCAACAAGATCAAGAAGATTCTTCAGGTAACAAAAAGTGTCTTGGAAAGATGTTATGTATTTTCTGAAGGAGATGAAGAGAGATCAAGAAGCTCACAATCAGGCTTTAAATCAGAGGTTAGAACTCCAGGAGACGTTTAATGACGCTCAAGATAAACTGGTGAGTCAACTATTAGAATAGGTGGCTCAAATTGAACGAGAACAAGAAAAGTTGGCTAGTGGTGCCATGGTTGATTAGGAAGTGATAGAAGAGGCTCTTGATCTTTCAGAGAATGAATTTGAGGATCTGGTTTTGGAGAATAATACCACACCAATTCCTCTAGTTACCGAAGAGCCAATGAATGCATCAGTTGTGGTTGATGATGAGGATATAAAGGGGGAGAGTTCGGATCTTTTGGGGCATGAAGTTGAATGTTTAGACCCGATTGAAGACATAGTAATCTTTAAAGAACCGGTGACTGAAGTAACCAGGTGAATCCTAGTCGTTATCCCATTTTGGTCACGCATATAAATGAAGATTGGGGTGACGGTGCAAGTTCAAAGAAGAGGAAAGTGAGTTTGGAAGACCTTGAACAAAATATGGTGAAGTGGACTTGTATTCGGTTTACAAACATGTCCACCAGAGAGAAAAAGGTATGGGCACAAAATTTTAATTACCGAGCATACACGGGAAATTCGGTGGGAAAATGTTCGGTTCGAGCACGATCGAATCCTAGTGTTTTAATCTCAAGAAAGAGGGTGCGGGCTCTATGTGTGAATTACCGGGCATGTGTGGGAAACGTTGAAGGTAAATGTTCATTCACACCAACTCATAATTGTTTATTAGACATCTTGAACATGAAGGAAGAAGCGGAGCCGAGATGTGTCAACTACCAAGCTTTTATAGGGAATTCGGTAGGGAAGTGTCCGCTTAGACCACCGTAAACGTCATACCAGGTAACGGTCTGGCTGAAGACCTTAACAAAAACTTAGCGCTAACCGGGAGGCAACCCGAATTTTATTTTCAATTTGTATTTTATTTTAGTTTTTTGTAGTTTGTTTAACCGTTATATTTCAAGCGTGCCATTGTAGCAAAAGTCAAGTGTGGGGATGCCACACATGGAAAAGTCGGAGTTTGCAATGTTTTGGTAAAGAATCATCTTAACATGAGTTGCAGCTTCCCAAGGTGCGTTCATACTTTGCTACGGTTGATTCAGGTACGTGTATATTTTTGTTGTATCTGAACTTTGTGGGTGTAGTTCACTATAAACCCTCACGAGACCTTACTCGTCCACTCGGGCTACCAGGGTTTTAAAGGGCTTGTTGCATATGCTAAATGCAATCGTGATTCCTACGAAAGTGAGTTAGGTCTTTTAACATTTTTACTCGTTTAACAAATTTAATTATGAAATTTATTTAACACGGCTTGGTAATTATAATCAACAGTTTAAAAGGCATATTCTAATATTGTGAGAAGCATGCTTCTACACGTGTGAGAGTTTGTAGATATTGTTGAGTGAGTTGAGGAGACAGGTTCATCTGGAGCAAGCACGAGTGCACACGAGTTACCTATATCAGTTTATTTCGTTTTCATAATTTTCTTTGTTTTATTAGTTGCGTTGTTAAAAGTGTAATTGTATAATTTGATATTCCCATCACATTAAGCCCGGTTTTAAAATTAATAAGAATTAAATTTTAACCCCCTCCTCATTAATGTTCTTCTAAAAGTTATATTTTTAAACATTGAGGACAATGTCAACCTCAAGCGTGGGGATGGGGGGAAAATTGAAATTTTTTAGCCTTAGAGTACCTTGATTGTGCGAAAAAGCCGGAATTGTAACTTATTAATTGCTAGTATTAATGCCAAGTAGAGGTCTTTGGTCATAGTCAGTTTTTAAGCTTCTCGAAAGTCTTCCCATGCAAATGTTTTTCAACAAGAAAATTAAAATGGACCGTTTAGATGGGGATAACGAGTCATGGGGACAGGTACACATGTTTCATGTCGGCAACCTAATTCCTTCGGTACGTGTGTAAGATTTGCCTTATATATAATACACATATAATATATAGTATATACACATGTCATTTGAGTGCCATTATCGAGAGTAACTGGTATGTCCATGATATATAGAACTTGGTTGTCTCATGTATTTCGAGATCTTAATACCACCACCTGTATAGAGAAATAGGACTGTAGAAAACCTACTTTATATTGGCCTCACATATAAAAATAAAAAATAAAATAATACTCCCTACCCTACATTATCCCTTAGGAGCCAAGTTTGTGCCTTTTCCCTTTCGTTTGTTTAAACCTACATTACAAGCCGTGTTAGCCTTGGCCTTTTGTTTTAACCCTGTGGATGAAACTTTGTATGTTAAGAGTTGTATTTAAGTTGTTTGTCGAGCATAGTACACAATGTACGTATGTCTCGGGTCAGTTGTTTGTGTATATTGATGTTAGTATTTGTTTAAAAAAAGAAAAAAGAAAAAAAATGAAAAATCAAAGAAAAACTCAAAAAGAGTTCGTGTTTAAAGTCGTTATTGGTTGTAAATAATAGTTAGTGAGTTTGTTTGTTCGTTTGTTTGTTGGTGTCAAAAAATTGTGTTTCATCCACCATAAGTCACTAAATAAATCCACTTCAACTCCCTAACCTAAGCCACAGCAAAACCCTTAGTTCTTTTCTCTATGCAACCGGTGGGTAATGGGTGGAGATATGACTTGCTCCCAAGATTATTACATTGTGTTCAAACTTGGTATTGAGGGCAGAGAGATACTGGCACATTTTTTGTTGGTCCAGATATTAAACCGAGAGGAGAGATGTTATATTATGTGGGGTATGAACATGTGTGCCTTAACCAGAAACAAAGTGCACTCGTTTGGGCGGTTTCATAGTTTTAAAATGTATCATTAAATTATTTGGTGGGTTATCAACCTTGACAGTGTCAGTTCTTGGGAATTGGGTATGACCTTATACCTCACTAGTATTAATACTGATAATTGATGAACCGTCGATCGAGATGTATGTGTTGCATGAGAGTTTGCTTGAGGGCAAGCAAATGATAAGTGTGGGGATGCGATGTGTGGGTAAAAGTACACGCCTTAAGTTTTTTATATTTTGTGTTTTACTTGTTTATATGTATCGAACACAAATACTTTGATAGGTTTTATGTTTACATGTGTGCGGAGCTTAACGGAGCTAATTGGAGCTTAAAGAAGCTAACTTGGAGAATTCATAATGGAGTGGAAATGAAAGTGATGATCTATGAGATGATAGAGAATTGAAATACGAATACGTGGCCGCAAACAGGGAGGAAAACAGAGTTGAAACGAAGATTTTATGAAGAAAACAGTTTT
The DNA here is from genome assembly GCF_021521415.1 of Bidens hawaiensis. Lineage (NCBI taxonomy): Eukaryota > Viridiplantae > Streptophyta > Magnoliopsida > Asterales > Asteraceae > Bidens > Bidens hawaiensis. The sequence continues at coordinate 171,777 of NW_027495652.1, forward strand.
GGCCCAACAGGACCGTAAGGCAGAGTGGTCTGACCGTAAGCTATGGTCTGACCGTAAGCTACGGTGGCCAGACCGTAGCTTACGGTCTGGTCTGACGGAAAATGGGTTTTTGGTGATTTTTCTTCCATATTTAAGCCCAAAAACCCTAAGGTCGACCCCATTCATTCATAGTCAGTTTTGGGACTTCTTGGAGGCCATCTTACACCACCAACACTCATTCTAATCACAAGATTGATCTATGAACACCTTCTCCAACATCATAATCAAGAGCATGAAGATCAAGATGCAAGGCTAAAGGCTTCATAACCATCTCCGGGTGTAGGGTTGAGTTGCATGTTAGGTTTTGATATTCTAAACTTTAACTTTGTATTTGTAATTGATCAATCATTCGGTTGATCAATTTTCTGTGTTTGATTTTGTGCTTAAACGGTTTTTATTAATTGATTACTTAATCTTTTGTCAGTTAATTGATTTGTGATCATCAACAATTAGGATTAAGTTCTTTCGTCATTGACCCGTTTATCGTTAACCATATTATTGATTTTGTGTTTCAACAAGTAAAACCAATGGTCAATTAGATTTTCATTAAGCCATGTCAATTGTTCGGATTCATTTCTGACGATCAACATAGCCAATAGTTAAGTCTTTTGATTTACATATTTTACCACGAAAACACCCAAAGAAGTTTATCAATTCCTTAACTTGTTGCAAAACCCGAAACCTGGAGTTTGGTTGTTTTCATATCATCGTTTACAAACTACTCATTTAAACCGCTTGACATTGTCTGTCCACTTTAAGTATTTTATAATCAAATTTGAGTTTCACTTGCACTTTCCACTGATTCCTTGTGGATTCGACACCTTACTTTCCCTAGCTAGTAAAGGTATTTTTATAAATGTTTTTGATTGACCTTTCGACATCGATCAACCTACGTGGTTACGGTGTGTAAGAAACCGGTCTGGGTGCCCTAGTTTGGTGTTGGATTTACTCATAAGCACAGTTCTAGATATCAGAGTTAATTAAAACTTTTGCGGAAAAAAAATAAGTTAACCATTCATTACAAACCATTCGTATCTTGTCTTTACAACATCACATAAAACATCATAAATAAACATCATGACAGTTCCTCTTCAGATGCCAACCGCTTCAGTTCATGCCATGTGTCTCCCTCAAGCCAGCTGCTTTAATCTATTCACATGCGTGCATACTCAAAGTCAGCTACACTAAGTGAGTTCTAGTTAATTAGATAACAAACCTTACATACACATATACGTGCCCGAAGGTACGTATTACATACTTAACCTGCTCATCATTCTTCCATATATATACATACTTTCATTCTTTCATACTTTCTTTCTTTAACTAACACAGTACATTCATAACTATCCTTACATTGTAAAGAGCATTTCGCCCTACATACCCCGGATATTGTTAGGGTCCGGTACCTTCCATCCTCGGATATTATTAGGGTCCGATACCCTTCATCCTCGGATATTATTAGGGTCCCGTACCCTTCCTTCCATGCAACCATACCATCATACATTCATTTCATTACTTTCATATATTATGTATTTCCTAAATCATTCAGAGATCATTAATAACACATTCATATATCATGCATACATCATTCATAACACATTTACATATCATACACTTACCACTTAAGGTAAGTGTATTAACTAATCACATCGAGTATGCACACAATCCCGAAAACATAACAAGGAAATGGGGCTAGAAACTCACCTGCAAGCGAGTCCTTTCTGAATTTACTGTTGTGCCTTTCTTGAGTTGTGCATGGCTAACTATGTATTAATCATAGTATATATTAACTACTTCTAACTATACCATACTTCTAAGTTATTGTAACCCCTAGATATGGGGGTCCAGGGGCAGAGACCTTGGCTGGGGTTAAGCTGCATGTCAGCTTGGCAAAATTTTATTCTCATTAATAAGTCTTTACTAAAAACCTTATCAGAAAAATGAAATTTAATTATTTAATCAAATCAAATCTTCGTTTTAAACGTTATCTTTCATTATTAATTAATTGCTTATTTTTAGTCTTTATGACATATAAGTTCATATCTGTCGTTTACGTACGTATACGTTGTTTATCTTTCGTTTATTTGGAAAATCATCTTCAACGTATAAGTCCCTTTGATATTATTAGGGGTTGCAACCCTTTAAGCATACAACCATACAACCATACATTATCTTCATTATAATTTAATTTATTACTTTAATACTTACACTTAACCCTTTCTATAACTTCCATATATTATTCATACATCATTCATAAACATTCATATATCATACATACGTCATTCATATACATTAAGAAGGCATACACTTACAACTTAAAGTAAGTGTATTAACTAATCACAACAAGTATGCACACAGCCCCGAAAACATAACAATGAAATGGGGCTAGAAACCCACCTGAGCTCGGTTCCTTTCAGAGTTAATGGTAACTCGTTTCCTTAACTGAGCGCAGATGTATAACAATTACACGTATCAATTAACTATCACTAACCATATCATATTTCTAGTTTATTATAACCCTCAACGAACGGGGGTCCAGGGGCGGCGCCCCTCGCAGCGGGGTCTAGATGCGGCAGCCCCTAGCAGGGTCCAAGGGGCAGAGCCTCTGGCTGGGGTCGAGTTGCCAAGTCAGCTTGGAAAAAAAAAATTTTCATTAACTGCCTTAACACAAATTTCATTAGAATTTTTTACATTATTTTATTCGCTATGACATTTGCTAACTCATTCGTTATGACGAACAACTTCATTCGTTATGACGAACAACTTCATTCGTTATAACGAATGGTCTGATTCGTTAAGAAATCTTAATTCTGGTTTAAGTATCATTCGCTATACCATCTATAATCTCATTCAATATGAAGACTGGTTCCTTTCGTTATAACAAATGGCTAAATTCGTCACTTTATCAAGGCGAATGATGAATAACGAATGAGTAATCCATTCGTGGCCTCTATTACGCGTGCATTCTCATTCGTTATGATTGCCTAATGAATGACCAGCGATTTGTTCAATCATGACGAATGAGCATCAGTCTTATCCAAATATTTGACTCAGGATTCAAGGTCAAAATTGATCTGAACAAAACAATCAACCATCCCCAGATTGTCAATTAACCTTTGAATCACGATGAAACAACACAAGTTTGTTGTCATTGGACTCGTATTAACAGCGCCTACTAACCCCGATCACCCAAACATCCAAATATTTGTGTTTAATGGGGTATTCGGTTGATGTTCATATACGGTTCTTTATACCATCGATTAACCTATTAAACGTTAATGGATTGCACTGTGAATCATTTCGTTTGATTTGTTTTTACCATTTTTGTGTAGATCTAAGAATATTAAACGAACCGAGCATAAACGAACAAGTTTCTGCTAAAACATACCTTTAAAGAATCGGTTTCACGAACCCGATCTAAGCTTGATGTCGGTTTTGGCTTGTTATGACGTTCTAGCACCAACAAGCTCGGGTTTTCACCTTCGGATATTGGCTCGGATTATAGGGGGTGTTTGTGTGTGTTTTTGAAGGTGTAGAGATGGATAAAAATGGAAAGATTTAGGGTTTAAGGGGTATTTATACTCCTTTAAACCCATGGACCTAAGCCCATTCTATCTCTTATTCCATCTTTTAAATGCCCAAGCCCACCCTCCAATGGTTTATTTATCTAAACTAGATAACAACGCATTATCAAATAAATGAGATTTCCTTTATTATTACCATCGAAAGTAGGATGAATTTAATTTTGAAGCTCACGCCAGTCAACTACTGAACCCTCGGGATCATTTGATCTGATTGGTCAAGGAAGCTCCAGTGCCTCTAAAAAGATTGCTCACATTCTCTCTATGCAAGACAAGTTATTACAAGATAAGGATAAAGGTATTGCCTTAGAACCCGAACCCGTTGATGTCCATGCTTTACAACGCAGGGTCTTTGAGCTCGAACAAGACTCTGTGGTTAAAGATGTCCGTATTCAAGAGCTTAAAGCCAGCAACACCGACAAAGACTCCAAGATTCAAGAACTTCAAGCTAGCATGGGTGGTCTTACTGCTCTGTACTTTGATCTACAACAAAGACTCATTAAACGGTTTGGAAATGAGTTTAAGGGAGCAGATGATAGCGACGATGAAACTGTTGGTGGTGAGCAAGGTGCTCTTGAAGTGTCTGATATTGGTGTTTTCAATTTGCGTCCTGCTTCAAATATTGATATTTCCGCACAACTGGAGAAATATTTAACTGCTCCACCTAAGACCGTTGAACAAGTAGAAAGAATAAAAAAGAAGACGTTAATCATGAAAAACTCCAAATAGAATGTTGTGTCTTCCGATCATCCAGATAAGTTTGTCTTGGAGCTTCAAAAGGGGTTTTAATATAAATATGGTGATCGTGCAAGAGTTGTGTCGTGGGGATATGATATCGACAAAGAGATGTGGTGAGTCAAGCGTAAGTCTGGGAATTAGGAATATTATAAGAAGATGAAGGATTTTGGGTCGTGGACAAAAGTTTATCTCAGTGATTTGATACAAGTTCCTTTCCACAACCCAAATAATGACCCAAAGGCGACCAAGTTCTCGAACTTTTAGAGCAAACAGGTAGAGAAAGGATTTCCTGACATGCCAACTGCTGATTCGTTTGTGAAGAAGGCAAAAGGGGTTCGTGATCCCTACACAAACAAACCGATGTTGAACGTTATGTGGCCTCCAACTGCCAAAGTAAAGTCAATTCCGATCACTAAGAGATTTCCTGAGGGTACTCTTGATGAGATGAAGTTTTAGACTTATAATGGTGAGATTTCTACAGTGATTATATGCTAAGGAATGGTCAGTACCGTATCGTTGATCCACGAGACCTTTTGATGTTTGGAGAAAAAGACATCAAGACTCTTAGCGGCTTTCATATTATAGCTGAACCACTTTATGAGCCAGCTGCAAAAGAGTATACAGCTATGGTGGGATCAATTATTCGTACAGGTTTATGGGCAGGTGCTTACCGAGAGGCTGATGCTGAAGTGATGGAGCACGAATGAAGATCAAGCTATAAACCAAAGGAGAGATTGTTGGGCTAGGCTTGATGGTTTATACATAATCTATTGGGCTTGGGTTTTGGTTAGCATGTAACACCGAAAACACTTGTTTTCGGTGGGCTTTTGTATTGGGCTTGGGCTGTAGTGTGTTTGGTGCTATATTAATTGTAATTAGGTGATTATGGGTGTCGATCATTCACGAGGTTGGTGTGGTTAGAGAGATTATGAGTTTTGCATTCCTATCATCTTGTAATCATTTGTTAAGGGCTTAAGCATCTGACGTTAATATAACGTGTGTTTTGAAGTCTATCATGTGTTGATTTGTGTTTATTCATCGTTTATATTAAATCACCTTGTTGTTAGTTTCCGCCTAACAACGAGTTTATTGATATCACATTGAAAGATCCTGATTTGGGACTTACAACTAAGATTCTGATTTGTGATGGTAGATTTTAACATGCAAAGACGTATTTAGTTAGCTATCCAAATCATAGATTTTTTATTATGAATATTTTACCACAGAATATTATATGTCTTAGGTTTCTACAAAAAAAATTGTTATATTTTTCCGATACACACAATAATCATGAAAATTCATTTACCACAGAAAGGTACATGTAGCTATTTCAATGCGCAACATAAAGTTTTGATTTGGTTAAAATTAAATATTCAACCGAATCAAGAAATTCCAATTGGGTTAGAATGCTAACTCAAAATATGAAGTTCCATAAGTGGAACCAACCTATTTGGACTTGTTAATAGGAAGTTATGATGTTGGGAATCAAGGTCAAAGAATCAATCCCTGTAACAACCTTGACACATGCTTTTGTAAATTCATCAAAAACTATTTATAGATCGTCCAAATATCACATAATTTAGCTTTCTGGAAACTAGACTCAAAGTAATACATCATAGGATCAAGAATCTATGAAAATGATTTTGTTATTATCGTGTTACGGCCTCAAAAAAAGCAAATTTGAATCTTACAGCAAACTGTTATCAATAAAACTTATACAATAATGAGTTCTATTCAACATTTAGGGTTCCTAATCGATCATATAGACCAATTAACCATTATAATAGGTTTTATAGAGACTTGGATACTAGATTTACCATAACCCAATTTCAAGAACACAAATAATGGATCATGGCATAAGCACTTACTTGATGTATGCAGAGAAATCAACCACACAACCTTCCTATGTGTTGTTCTTGATCCACCCTTGAACAAAGTGTGTGTGTTGCGCATTGAGAGAAAGAAAATGATGAATGTGTGTGTGTTGTGTTTTATGGCCAAGAGAGAATGGGAAGAAAACCAAGGGTTTAGTAACCTATTGCACCATAACTTAAGTATAATTACTTTCATGAATAGCCTACTAAATGATCTTCACTGATTAGTTTATTGTTATACAAAATATTTTAATAATTAATAAAATAACATATGTAGTATGTAAACATGTATCACACCATGTAACTATATTATGTGTAGACATGGTTGTAAAATTCCTGACTAGGCGCCGAGTACTCGCTATAAGATATGGTGCCGATGCGTCATTCTTTAACTCTGCCTAGTAACTCGGAATCGACCAAAAGTAGTCAACCTCCACCACAATTGGATCTAGTCGGTCAACTCGAGCCGATTTTGACTTTAAAAAGTTAAACATAATTTATATATCTATAACATTAAAGAACGACTATTATTTTTTAATTAATATTTTCAAATTTTAGATTCTTTAGTATTTAAAGATGTATCTTTATATATATATATTGATATTCACTTATTATATATATATATATATATATTAGTAGATTTTTGATACCTGATATATATAACTTTTTTAAAGTTAGTTTCTTTATATTTTACCACGCCCGAGTACTCTCCGCCTAGACCGAGTACTTGCAACCATGTGTGTAGGCATGTAGCATATCATAATGCGCAACAAGTATAGCATGTAAAGTTCGCATACGAACACATAACACATAACTTTTATAAATATGTCTTATTAATATTTATCCAACACCTGTTATTTTTATTAGACCACCAACGTTCATGGACAGACTCATGTGTGAGATCACGTGACGTTCATGTGTGTTTCAAAACTGAGTTCACGAAGATAACAGTGTTTTGTTAATGGAGTTAACGTGAAAATGTCATGTGTCAAACATTCCTTCATTGTCATTTCCTTAAAAAAAATAGAGTTCTACTCTCTTGCCCAAGGGTGATCATCCCATGTGGCAAGACCTAAGCAGTTAGTGCGGAAAAATACCGGATATCGGTCAAGGACCGATATCTAAGATATCGGTTATCGCAGTGAGATATCGTTAATTTTAATATCATGTAAAAGTTATATATATAGCAATTTAACACTAATAATTCAGTATAGTCTCCTACCATGAACAAAGTAACCTTTTCCAAATTGCAAAACACTAACAATCATAGCAAAGTAAGAATTGATTAAGATTTAAAACACTAACAATGAACACTAAAAGTTGATAATTAAGACTTAAACACTAATATCGGGAGCATCGATGATATATCGGTCAAATATTAGTCCAATATCGGTTAAATATCGGTCTATATCATTGATATTATCGGTACCGATATTCTGAATCGATATTCTGATTTATATATCGCCAAGGACCGATAACCGATATATCACTGATATATCGGTGATATATCGATATCGACTGCATAGGGCAAGACTAACAAGAGTTATCTTCTTAGCAAGTCTTTCTTGGAGTTTTATTTGAGTCTTTTCTAAACAACTATGGGATATTATAGTCCGGATGATCCATTGTGAATCACTCTAAATATCCTCTCGTGAGATTTAACTAGGTTATAAGTTAAACATGCCAATGTCACCAAAAAGGATTTCCACGCCTACTAAATATGCAAGCCAACCAAAACCACAAGGACCAAATATGCATATATATAGAAAAACTTGTGTGCTAAAGGAAAGGACGGATTAATAAAGGGATGAGGATTATTTGGTTGGTCATAAAACTATTTGCTCCACAATGAGTGATCCTGGCAATATCCGACCAAATCAATAAACTATGTTTTCCCTCGCCAATTATCCATGCGTATCTGTGGTGAGTTTTAGTTCACCTCACAGACCACCAAATCGTTCTCTCCATTGCAACCTTAAGCCCATACAATCCACCACTTTGAGATCACCGGTAACAAAGATCAAAGCCGTGAGTGATGGAAAAGACATCAACTCTCCTGTAACTCTCATGGTTGAAGACGAAGAAGATGAATTGCAATCAACACCAAATAAGGTACACATGGTTTGAAGTTTGAACTCGTGTGAATTTCGTTAGAATAATATATAAATATGTTAATGTTTGTTCAGGAAGTTGAAGAGAGTGTAAACCTTCTTAAGAAGGCTGCAAAGACAAGAAAGGTTCCAGCGACAGAGATTCTGTCGGCCTTCAAAGTGCTTGAGAAGGCAAAACTGGATCCGACAACGTTTTGTGAGACTCTTGGTGGATCCGAATCTCCTGGAAACTTGAATGCTTATATTTACAGCCGAGGTTTGGTTGTGTCTTTAAAGCTCGTATCATTTTACTTATGATAATAATAATAATAATAATAATAATAATAATAATAATAATGTGGTTTAATGTTGTGCAGAAAGGTTTGAAAAGTGGTAAATACTTTCCAATTACTGCTGTTCAAAGATTTGATGCAGCTGTAAGCATTCTCCATTTATTTATTTATTTCCTTTTTGATGATGAATATTATGATGTTACTTGGGGCAAACTGCAAACCAGTTTCTGTTTCAACTAAACATTATCCCTTTTACCCAACCCATGAAACATCCCATCCCTATATGAGATTAGTTATAGTGGTTTTGTATCTTACTTAAGAAAGTTAATAAAGAGTAATTTGATTTTGTTAGATATATAAACAATTGTTAGATATATAGTTTAGTATTTGATATTTTTCGGTCTTTCTGATAATGAAAATCCAAAATGGGTACGAAAACGAGTAAATTTAAACTACGTATAGATTTTTTTGGACGAATACTAGTACCAGAAGCTAGCTTTGCCGATGTATAGGACTGAGATTACCAAAATATGTTTGTAATTTTGAAATTAAATTTCAGGCAAGGAGGATAGAGAATGGTGTCTACCTGGGACCTCTTGGGTGCCTAACATTTGAAGGGAGGTTTTCATGGAAAAAGAGAATACTTGCCTTCATGTTCGAGTTAATTCGAATAAAAATTGGACCGTTTAACCCGTTTGAGATAAACTTTAAAGGAGACGATGATAGTGAACCAACCACCAAGAATCCCTTTTTCATATGGTTTTACATAGACGAAGAAATAGCGGTTGCTCGTGGCAGAAGTGGGGGCACCGCCTTTTGGTGTCGTTGCCAGCGTGTCTAGCATTTATACGGGCCATGTATATGTGTAGAATTTTACCACATATAAATCTCAATACATCAATCAGCACATATATAGATTACATTTACGAGCATATTGGTTGTGGTTTTACATTCATAAAATGCAAAATACAATAACCTAAACCATATATCGATAACTACCAACTCCTAATCTGTCAAATTTTAATGAAGATAACATTTTTGGTTTGTCAAAATTGGATTCATTATGGTAAGTGTTTTTGCTCATGGAGCAATATTTTTAATAGGAATTACAATCGAGAAGAAAATGAGGATAAGTTGGGCAGTAGTCTCTCCATGCCTTGGGCTTCATGTCTGTAAGGAGCGTAACGGCTAGATCCATGTTGTGGTGGCAAATAAGGACCGTTCCCTTCCCGGTTAATGTGCAAACACTTGATTTTGGTGAGGAACAAGGAGGCTCAAATGACAAGAAAAAGTTCATCAAGGCGAACTTTTTCTCAACTTTATGGAATTTGTGGAGAATTCAACAAAGTAGAGATTTCATGTTTCAAACTAGTTGAACTCATCAAGACTCGAACTTCTTGTTGGATCATAGATTAAATGCCGCTAGTTCCGTGATCGGGCCGGGTGGTAATTTTCTTGTACAAGAAGATCTCTAGTCTCAAATGTATGTGTATCCACACAAGGAATGGCCTTCAATGAAGAGGCTACCACTCCTTGATAATCAATCAGTGGACTATATATGAATCCAAATATATTGCTTTTTGTTTCCGTCAATTCTTTTAATTTCTCATTGTAATTCTGCTGTTTATGTTAAAATTTGGCATAACAAGCTTGGGCATTTGTCATTGTATAAACTCAAAACAGTTGAATGCAATATAATACACATGACTGATCTCCTAATCACTGCACCATATGTCCTCAAGCTTGACAACATAAACTACCATTTCCTACTAGTCAACGTACCAGAATTCTTACATATTTGATCTTACTCTGGATGAAACATGGTATCCTTAGGATGGTTACAAGTATTTCCTTACCATTGTCGACGAATATGGTCGTACTACCTGGACACATAAATAATAAATTACCTTGGTGATGTGTTACACAGTAATAAGATGTTGAGACCGAGTACCATTCCATTCAACGTGTTACACATGAAGTATGAGAAGAATGCAATGTTGGAAGTAATTTCCAACTTAATAAGCCCGTCAAGTGTAGGTGACCGAGTTGGACCTATTGGGCCCATGAGACACATTAATATTAATGCGTTTATGGCTTGCAATTAGAGTTTTATTATATTTGGCAATGTCTTGACTAGCAAGTTAAGTTAGTCTATATAAACCAAGTTATGTTATACATTATAGATGGTGGTGTGAAGTGTAACTGAGTTAGGGTTCATCTAAGAGGCATACACGAGATGTAACCAAGTTAGGGTTCATCTAGATGCAACCGAGTTAGGGTTCATCAAGAGTCAAACCGAGTTAGGGTTTGAGAGTTTGTAATTAGTCTTTAGAGTAATATTTTCTTATTAATATAAACGAGAGTTAGTCGTTTAATTTGTGTTTAATTATTGATCCGGGACTTGAATTGGTATCAGAGCCACGTTCAAGAAATTGATAAGAAGACCGATCAACTTAAGATCGGAAAATCGTGACTGGAGTTATTCGCGACCAAGACGGGTTGTGATCAAGCAGTTATGCGACTTAGGTTTTGACGTGGTGGTTAAGACGTGTTTACAGTGCTAGATCAAAGCCGTGGTCGAGGAACATAAAATTGTTCGATCAAAGTCGTGATCGACGTGGAGCAACATAAATCAAGTTTGGGGCTGATCGGATTTTTAACTTGCGAAAACGTTATTATTATATTTGCAAAAGGCTGAAAGAGTGCTATTTTTGGCTGTTTGATCACATAACTCAAAAGGTAAAAGTGGAAGGGGACAAAATCGTCAAAAGAAAACCTTGGTGAGCAAGGCAACAAAGAACAGGAAGCATATCATCTTTCTAAGCATCCAAGAATATTGATCACGTCATCCTCAGACTTATATTTGTCAGGTTACTAAAAGTCAAAGGACGGTGTATTTTTGGTGTTGACGAGGGTTGTGAAGAAAAAGAAACGTTATTATTGAATTTGCAAAAGGTCGATAGAGTGCTATTTTTGGTTGTTTGATCACAGAACTCAAAAGGTAAAAGTGGGCGGAAAAAAGTCGTTAAAAGAAAACCTTGGTGAGCAAGGCAACGAAGAACAGGAAGCATATCATCTTTCTAAGCATCCAAGAATTGTGATCACGTCATCCTCATACTTATATTTGTTTGGTTACATAAAGTCAAAGGACAGTGTATTTTTGGTGCTGACGAGGGTTGTGAAGAAAAAGAAACGTTATTATTGAATTTGCAAAAGGCCGAAAGAGTGCTATTTTTGGTTGTTCGATCACATAACTCAAAAGGTAAAAGTGGGCGGAAAAAAATTGTTAAAAGAAAACCTTGGTGAGCAAGGCAACGAAGAACAGGAAGCATATCATCTTTCTAAGCATCCAAGAATTGTGATCACGTCATCCTCAGACTTATATTTGTTTGGTTACATAAAGTCAAAGGACAGTGTATTTTTGGTGCTGACGAGGGTTGTGAAGAAAAAGAAACGATATTATTGAATTTACAAAAGGCCGAAAGAGTGCTATTTTTGGTTGTTCGATCACATAACTCAAAAGGTAAAAGTGGGCGGAAAAAAATCGTTAAAACAAAAACCTTGGTGAGCAAGGCAACGAAGAACAGGAAGCATATCATCTTTCTAAGCATCCAAGAATTGTGATCACGTCATCCTCAGACTTATATTTGTTTGGTTATATAAAGTCAAAGGACAGTGTATTTTTGGTTCTGACGAGGGTTGTGAAGAAAAAGAAACGTTATTATTGAATTTGCAAAAGGTCGATAGAGTGCTATTTTTGGTTGTTTGATCACAGAACTCAAAAGGTAAAAGTGGGCGGGAAAAAATCGTTAAAAGAAAACCTTGGTGAGCAAGGCAACGAAGAACAGGAAGCTTATCATCTTTCTAAGCATCCAAGAATTGTGATCACGTCATCCTCAGACTTATATTTGTTTGGTTACATAAAGTCAAAGAACAGTGTATTTTTGGTGCTGACGAGGGTTGTGAAGAAAAAGAAACGTTATTATTGAATTTGCAAAAGGCCGAAAGAGTGCTATTTTTGGTTGTTCGATCACATAACTCAAAAGGTAAAAGTGGGCGGAAAAAAATCGTTAAAAGAAAACCTTGGTGAGCAAGGCAACGAAGAACAGGAAGCATATCATCTTTCTAAGCATCCAAGAATTGTGATCACGTCATTCTCAGACTTATATTTGTTTGGTTACATAAAGTCAAAGGACAGTGTATTTTTGGTGCTGACGAGGGTTGTGAAGAAAAAGAAACGATATTATTGAATTTGCAAAAGGCCGAAAGAGTGCTATTTTTGGTTGTTCGATCACATAACTCAAAAGGTAAAAGTGGGCGGAAAAAATCATTAAAAGAAAACCTTGGTGAGCAAGGCAACGAAGAACAGGAAGCATATCATCTTTCTAAGCATCCAAGAATTGTGATCATGTCATCCTCAGACTTATATTTGTTTGGTTACATAAAGTCAAAGGACAGTGTGTTTTTGGTGCTGACGAGGGTTGTGAAGAAAAAGAAACATTATTGAATTTGCAAAAGGCCGAAAGAGTGCTATTTTTGGTTGTTCGATCACATAACTCAAAAGGTAAAAGTGGGTGGAAAAAAATCGTTAAAAGAAAACCTTGGTGAGCAAGGCAACGAAGAACAGGAAGCATATCATCTTTCTAAGCATCCAAGAATTGTGATCACGTCATCCTCAGACTTATATTTGTTTGGTTACATAAAGTCAAAGGATAGTGTATTTTTGGTGCTGACGAGGGTTGTGAAGAAAAAGAAACGTTATTATTGAATTTGCAAAAGGTCGATAGAGTGCTATTTTTGATTGTTCGATCACATAACTCAAAAGGTAAAAGTGGGCGGAAAAAAATCGTTAAAAGAAAACCTTGGTGAGCAAGGCAACGAAGAACAAGAAGCATATCATCTTTCTAAGCATCCAAGAATTGTGACCACGTCATCCTCAGACTTGTATTTGTTTGGTTACATAAAGTCAAAGGACAATGTGTTTTTGGTGCTGACGAGGGTTGTGAAGAAAAAGAAACGTTATTATTGAATTTGCAAAAGGCCGAAAGAGTGCTATTTTTGGTTGTTCGATCACATAACTCAAAAGGTAAAAGTGGGCGGAAAAAAATCGTTAAAAGAAAACCTTGGTGAGCAAGGCAACGAAGAACAGGAAGCATATCATCTTTCTAAGCATCCAAGAATTGTGATCACGTCATCCTTATACTTATATTTGTTTGGTTACATAAAGTCAAAGGACAGTGTATTTTTGGTGCTGACGAGGGTTGTGAAGAAAAAAAAACGATATTATTGAATTTGCAAAAGGCCGAAAGAGTGTTATTTTTGGTTGTTCGATCACACACGAGATGTAACCAAGTTAGGGTTATCTAGATGCAACAGAGTTAGGGTTCATCAAGAGTCAAACCGAGTTAGGGTAAGTTTGTAATTAGTCTTAAGAGTAATATTTTCTAATTAATATAAACGAGAGTTAGTTGTTTAATTTGTGTTTGATTATCGATCCGGGACTTGATGCAAAGTATCTTTGTGCTTCTTTTTATTATACACGGCGAAGACGACGGAGATAGGGACCCATAATGGAATATTTTGTACATTTTCAAACAAATAATTATTATGTTATATTTTAGTGACTTTTTTCCACGAAAGGCATCGAGGACCAATAAGAAAATGTGTAGGATGAAAAAGTGATTTGTCGACTTAATTATGAGTCAAACTTGGTGGCTCAATAAAATGTTCAACGCACGAAAAACATATATTATTTGCAGAGTCGCAACATATGACCAAACTACAAAATAATCCAAAAACACATTTCTTTAAATTGAACCAATATTTCTAGTTAGTCGTAAGTTAATACATAAATAATCTCTTCTACTCCAATATACATCAAACTTTTATAACTTTAATGGAGCTTTTTCAAAATCTTTTCACATAACTCTTAATATATATATATATAGGGAGGTTAACGTAAAATAATCAATTATCGTATATTAGGTACGCGAGTTTTTTGAACGTCGATGTTTATTTCACACGGTGGCAGTTTCGTAAATAACCAAAACAGTAGTTTGCGATCAAATTCATCGATTTAAAATCGATTCCGATACAAATTCTGAACTACTTAATCTATCTCATCCAATTTCTAAACTCTAATCACAACTTACAGTATGAAATCTCAAAAGTCAAAAACCAAAATTGAAATAGAACGTCACTGAACATTAAAAATCTTCAAATTGATCAAAAATTTATGACTTAATCAATCGAATTGATGTGTAAGAGGATTTAGAATCATCAATCAATTATGAAAATACAGATTAACATACTTAATTGAGCTATGATTAGGGTTCATGTTTAAACGTTCTGCTCAAAGTTTAAATGTTCTGACCAAAATGAACACCAAAATGATGATTTAATCAATCGAATTGATGTGTAAAAGTATTTAGATTCATCAATCAATTATGGAATTGCAGAAATAATGCACTCAATCGAGCTCTGATTAGGGTTCAAAATATTATGTTTAAACATTCTGAAATAAAACTGAAGACCTATAAACATTCTGATACGTTCAATGAAGTTCTGGGTGTTCAAAAAAAATGAGTATATTTAAACGTTCTAATACTTTCAATGAAGTTCTGGGTGTTAAAAAATGAACATCTTTAAACATTCTAATACGTTCTAAGAAGTTGAGGGTGTTTAAAAAAGTTTAGAAGTTCTAATAAAGTTTAGAAGTTCTGGGTGTTCAAAAAAGTTTAGAACTTCTGATAAAGTTTAGAAGTTATGGGTGTTCAAAAAGGTTTAAAGGTTCTGATAAACTTTAGAAGTTCTAAGAAGTTCTGGGTGTTAAAAAAAGTTTAGAAGTTCTAGTAAAGTTTAGAAGTTCTAAGAAGTTCTGGGTGTTCAGAAATTCTAAAACTAACAAAAAAAAAATTAAACACTTGTAACATGAAATTGAACACTGAAATCACTTCATATAATCTCGTAATCATCAAATAATTATCAATCGACCTTCAATTTGATCATCGATTCGATCATATGAACAAAAATATGGAACGTATGCAACTGGGTTTTTGCAAATGGCGTTTTTCAATTCAAATTCAATTGAAGTGTGTGTCTGCAAATTACGCTAATGACGATGGTTGAATCGATGCAACGGTTAATTAGGATGGAAACGATTTTGAAATAATTTACAAATTTTCCACCGCGTGTTTTTTGAAATCTAGGGTTGTAGGTATCGCGTACGTAATGTACGATAATCAATTTTCGTATTCTATCCTTTATCTCTCTCTCTCTCTATATATATATATATAAGGGTTCAAATAAAAAACAATTGTTTTGTGAGAAGTGTGAGAAGACTTTAAAATAAAGTATACCATGTAAATAGAAAACTATACAACTTTTAGAAACTACCAATCTCAACCATTAGATCCTAGATCCAAGATCCAAGGGTCTACATCTATTTTTATATTTCTCACAATACTATTGTTTTTTACGTTAACTATATATATATATATTATTCGAGAGAGAGAAAAGATAGAATACAAAATTGATTAACGTACATTAGGTACAAGAATACTTGTATTCATGAAATCGATCCATGAAATCACATCACAAGATCTTGAAATCGTCAATGCATATCCAATTAATCATTGGTTCACCCTAATAAACAGTTTTGGATCATTAATCGATCATTTTTTACTTATATTCACGAAAACCATTTTTGAGCGTTTTAGGTTTTTTGGCTGACCTTATTTGTTTTTTTCCTTTGAGCGTCTCGCATACCTATCGTAAGTTAGACAATTATTGTACAGTAATCTCACCCTATATATGTGTGTGTGTGTGTGTGATTAGGATCATATGAGAACTATTTTAAAATTGAGAACTTTAAGAACCATTTTAGACCACAAAAAACACTTTTTTTAACAAAAAAAAATAAAAAAATTATAACACAAAAAAAACTCGAAAATAAAAAAAGTAAAAAAACCAAAAAATTTTATTTTTCATCCCGGTTTTATAAATAAATAAAAAAATTTGAAAAAAAAATATCGGTTTAACAAAAGTATACACATATGTATAATACTTATTTTTGAATTTTATACACGTTTTTATACACATATGTACAATTCAAGGTAAATGATAATGTACATATGTGTACATTACGTAACTTGAGATTAAATGAAATTATACACATGTGTATAATACGAATTTTTTATTTTTTATATGAAACCGCAATGAAATATAATAATTTTGGTTTTTTTTTTACTTTTTTAAATTTTTTCTTAATTTTTGTTTTCTGATTTTTAAGTATTTTTTTAGAGGTTTTTTTTACTCAAAATGGTTCTCAAAGTTCTCAATTTACAAAGGGTTCTCTTAGGATCCTTACTATATATATATATATATATATACATATGATCATGATCATGTGAGATCTATTTTGAAATTGAGAACTTTGAGAACCATTTTAGAACACAAAAAACTCAAAAATTAAAAAAAAATCATAAAACAAAAAAAAACAGAATTACAAATTTTGTCCTTTAAAAAAAGCCAAATTACGGTTCGTGTCCTTTTTTTAGTTTCTTTGCAGGCAATATCCTTTAAACATTTTTTTCCTACACGTTATGTCATTTACGCTAACTGAGTTAGAAAAACTCAGTTAAATACCCTCACGTGAGACGCATGTGAGGACATTTTTGTCTTTTCGTCAGTACCTGCAAATTTATAACACTTTCCTCTCATTTCTCTCTTCTTTCTCTCTCTAAGCCACCACCATCACCACACCATCACCTGCAAATTACCACCACAAATCTCAGCAACGGTTTCCATTAACACATCCTCCGCATCCTCCGCAACGGTTTCCATTAACCACTCCGGCCAACATACCCTTTTCCGCCGGAGCCACCATCACCACACCTTCACCCCGTCGGAGCCACCATGGTTCTCCGCCGTCTCTTCCGATTCCGGCCACCTTCACTTTTCAATTGCGGCTAACTTAAAAAACTTACACCATGTCGGAATCAAAAAGTCTTCAACCTCTAGATAATAATGTCCACGGCGACACAACAGTCACCACCACCACCATCGGAGTCAACAGAGTCAACGGCGGCAAACACACTCACCAAACGATACGAAGGACTCGTAATAGTCCGTACAAAGGTAATCAAAGGCAAAGGAGCTTGGTTATTATCCGACTGGGTATACGAATCTGAAATCCCCAAAAAGCCCCCCGAGTCAAATACTATCCAAGTCCCAAATCGAGTCATCACTCCGGTTATTATCCGACTGGGTATACGAATCATGTGGGTCCGTCACATTAACAAGTTTGACGCCATGTTCTTCAAGCTTTCATCCGACGGGTGGAAGTCAAAATTGGTCAATTTACCCACCGGAATTAGTGTTTTACGGCGGGCAGTGGTTAATAACGGGTATGTGTTTAATGGAAACCGTTGCTGAGGAGGATGTGTTAATGGAAACCGTTGCTGAGATTTGTGGTGGTGGTAATCCGGGCAGATCTCGAACCACCATTGATTTTCCGTCGAGCTCCGGGTAGATCTCGAACCACCACGAAATTTAACGATTGAGGTTGTGCCTTCAATCTAAGTAGACAACGACGGGAAAGGGGGTTGGTTTGGTGGTGGTCACGGCTAAGATAAGGGGGTTGGTAGTGGTGGTGGTGGTGTAGAGAGAAGAAGACGAGAAGAGAAAGAAGATGAGAAGAGAGAGAGAGAGCGTGTGTGTATATTTGAACTACTTCGTTGTAATGACCAAAAAGCCCTCACATGCCATGCACATGTTGTCATTTAACTGAGTTTTTCTAACCCAGTTAGCGTAAAGGACATAACGTGTAGGAAAAAATGTTTAAAGGACACCGCCTGCAAGGAAACTCAAAAAAGGACACGAATCGTAATTTAGCTTTTTTCAAAGGACAAAATTTGTAATTCTGTCTAAAATTAAAGTAAAAATTTATCATTAAATTGTAGCTCTTTCGTATACATTTGTATTTTCGTGGCATTTGTATTTGGGGATTAAAAAAGTCATGTTTATGTTTACCCATGAATATCCTTGTCGTATTCGGATTCATATGTAGAGTTTGTATTAGATCGCCACCAGTTATCCCTAAGTTCTTTTCTTGAATTACACTAGTCGTAGTTGTTGCTCACAATACTACCATAGATAGATGTATTTCTTCAATTTGACATATCAAAGCGTGTGATGAAAGTCGATTACAATAATTATACATTATATTATACAGTTAGATTAAAAGAGAATGGTGGTGCCACATGGCCCTCATTGGCCAAGCGGCGAACCACCATTCGACCATGACATTTGCTTTTTAGTTTCGGTATAAAAACAAGTGTAAGGTAAATCGACCGAAAAGTCACCATTGTGCCAAGTGGTAGACCACCATTCAACCACATCATTTGCTTTGGTTCTGGTAACGTAATGAATGTAGTGGAAATCGACCGAAAAACCTCCATTGGCCCAAGTGGCGGACCACCATTTGACCAAGCCGTTTGTTATCATTTTTTCTTTTGTTAGTTTTTTTATTTCCGGCACTGTAATGAAAATAACGGTAATCGGTCGAATTCGCATAGACTTGTTCCCTCAACGCCTGGGACCAAGAACGCTCGAACTTTACCAGTATCCGAGTTTTACTTACAGACTCCACCCCTATTATATATATATATATATATATATATATATATATATATATATATATATATATATATATATATATATATAGGATTGGAATAATGGAAATTGAGAACTTTCAAAACCATTTTGGACTACAAAAAAAAACTCTTTTTAAGAAAAATTAAAAAAATATATTAACAAAAAAAACGCAAAAATAAAAAAAAAAGTAAAAAACCAAAAAATTTATCTTTCATCCCGTTTTCATAAAAAAAATAAAAAAAACTTAATATCGGTTTAACAAAATTATACATATATGTATAATATATATTTTTTATTTTATACATGTTATTCTTTATACATATATGTATAATTAAGATATATGATAATGTACATATGTGTACATTGTGTAAATGAAGATTAAATAAAAATATACATATGTGTATAATTACGTTTTTTAATGAAAACCAGGATGAAAATAAATTTTTTTGGTTTTTACTTTTTTAAAATTTTCATTTTTTATTTTTTTAAAATATTTTTAAGATGTTTTTTTGTGGCTCAAAATGGTTCTCAAAGTTCTCTTAGAATCCTCACCATATATATATATATATATATATATATATATATATAAAATAAAAACCCACTTGAGTTGTGAAAACTCTAGAAACCCATTCTCAACCATATGTTTTTAATTAATGTTTAAATCTTGTGGTACACAATTAAAGTGAATAAAAATGTAAATATAAATATAACTTTTTCTCTCTCCTGAAAACATATATAAAAATTAGTAAAAAAATGTTAAAAAATAGCAAAACATTTTTTTTTATGTTTTGATGTTTTGTATTAAATGTTACAACATATATTACATGTAACAAAAAAAAATGATGTTTCATAGGGTTTTCGCGGGTTTTCACAACTCAAGTGGGTTTTCATTTTAACCTTACCCTATATATATATATATATATATATATATATATATATATATATATATATATATATATATATTTGTTTTAGTTCGGATAGCATTACGAACGTAACCAAAGTCAACCTACCCCCTCAACGGTTTAGCAAAATTATACATATATGTATAATATTTATTTTTTAATTTTATATATGTTATTCTTTATACATATATGTACAATTAAGATATATGAAAATGTACATATATGTCATTATCTAAATGGAAATTAAATAAAAATATACATACGTGTATAATAACGTTTTTTTAATGAAACCGTGATGAAATTAAATTTTTTTGGTTTTTACTTTTTTAAAATTTTCGTTTTATAATTTTTTTTAAATATTTTTAAGGGGTGTTTTTGTTGCTCAAAATGGTTCTCAAAGTTCTCTTAGAATCTTGACAACGTTTAGCTTTTACCGATGGCCAGGTACCAACTGAGTAAAAGTTTACCAACGTTTTTTATACCATAACGTGTAACTGGTATTGACTGAATTCGAAACTACTCGCCTTTGTAACGCTCAGGTTTTACCAACTCCCCGGTTTAACCGAACGAATAAACATTGTTTTAAATATTTTAATTCTTTTTAGTATATTAATCTTTTTATATGTTAATTCGACGAATTTATATTTTGGATTTTAATGTACCATTACAAACGTAATTGATACTCACTGAATATGTGTCAACTCGCCACCGCAACGCAGCGTCTGGGTTTTACCAATCAAATAAACATTGCCTTAAATATGTTAAGTTTTTTATAAAATGCTATATGAGTGCCTCTAGTTTTTTTTTTTAAGTATATGCTCATTTGATGATTTATTATTTAAGGTTAGTTCTGGTACCGTAAAAGAACTTAGCTAATACCGACAGAATTCGCGTTGACTCATCATGACAACGCCTAAGTTCTATCGATCGAATTCGTCATGTAACACATAGGTAAAACGCTAGTTAATAATAAAGATGATATTAAAGCCAGAAAGTATTAATAATAAAAAGTACTTAAGTATAGTAATAATTATAAAAAAATAATAATAGTAATGATAATAATATTTAATTATAAAAAAATTATGAATAAAAAAACGTTAAATCCAATTGAAAAAAAACAATAAAAATAATAATAAGTAGAATAAGCATACAACATGTGATGCGTGCATATGAACGGGGCATCTAAATTCGAAAGTTAAATGAGATGGGCCGGTGGTATGCTTCATTTGAGCAATTCCTCCTTATTCGTTACTGTCTGTATCACGTCAGCTTCGCTTCCTTCATTCTTTCTCGCCCTTTAACTAGGGATATGGATCATTTCCCTTATTCTTCATCATTTCGTCACCATTTCGTTATTTAACATTATAAACAATTTATAGGGGGGAAATAAATATGATTGCCCGCTGATGTGCATGATCACCACCTGCAGCCTCACGTCACTAATGAAATGAGATAGGAGGGCGTAGTGTTCATTGGCCTCATTTGAATGAGAATGGTGCCACATTAGATCAATGGGACCCCACTGATCCATACCCTTTGGTCTTAGAGGACAGATACTTAAGTGTCACAAAGGAAGTCATTTTTTTATAAAAGTTCGTTTAAATTTATAAAATATCATATATTTTCGATACAAAAGATCCAATTTTTATAGCTTTTTACAAGAATTATTTTTTAACAAAAACCGTTATTTTATAACCACATAACTGTTTAGCTTTGTTTACTATTGTCCTTGATTAATAATTAATTAATTCTTTATGATTATTTTGTTCAACCTGGTTCTGGATGTTCAACAAGATTCTTCAAGTTTACCACCGATCACCATTCTTCATATTTTCTCTAAAACTATATATATTCATTCGTTAATTTTAATTTCACGTTGATAATTCGTTTGCGTTTCTATTTAATAAAAACCAATACTAACATAAAAAAAATATTCATCAATTATAAACATCATTTTTTTTCAATATGTACTTTTATTTACATGGGTTTTGCAGGATTGACACGGCAATGACTCGAGTAGCAACTTCCTGGTACGTTCTGGTGGATCGTTAATTCCACTAATTTGCAACAGTAAAACTTTCCGTAATATATATATATATATATATAAAAGAATGTCTTTTCAGCCACGGTTTATTGCTATAAATTATTAACCATCTCCAACAGTTACTATATCTTCAGTTTCCTGTTTAATTAATAAACTCTTTTCCATATGATGTCTAATATTCTTGTGTCTTTGCTGCTATGCATAATATTCTATATGATCAGTGGTGGTGTGAGCTCCTGCATTGAGAAAGAGAGGCAAGCTCTACTCGATGTTAAAGCTAACCTAACTGACCCGGGTGGATATCTAGATGATTGGGGGAGCGAAGGAGAAAAAATGGATTGTTGCAAATGGACGCGTGTCACTTGTGACGATACCAGCGGTCATGTGATTAGACTTGGTCTTACTTTCTATCATCTTCATGATCCTTATAGGGGTTTCACAGGTAATTTTAGTCCGTCGTTACAAGTTTTAAATCAGCTACGATACCTTGAACTAAGCTATTTTGATTTTCAGTCCAATCCTTTACCCAATTTTTTGGGTTCCTTGTCCAACTTACAGACATTGTATATTTCTAATGCTAATCTGAGTGGACCTATTCCTCATCAACTTGCCAATCTCTCCAACTTGCTTGATCTTGATCTTAGCAATAATTCTCTGTCGGGGTCTATTCCTTTTTCCTTAGGATATATGACTTCTCTTACCTATTTAATCCTCGCACAAAATCAGCTAGGAGGTGTTGTTCCAAACTCCTTTGGGAATTCTTCATCTATAGTTCATCTGGATTTGTCACAGAACCTCCTTAATGAATCATTACCCAGCTTTGCGGGATGTTCTTCTTTGATTTCATTGTTTGTTGCTAACAATTTTTTTAGTGGAAGTATGCCTGACTTCACAGGATGTACATCCTTAAGGGAGTTAGATCTTTCTGGTAACATTTTAAGCGGAAACATACCCAACAGCGTCCTCCAACTTTCAAATTTGATATATCTCAAAGTTAGTCATAATTCTTTGAGAGGAAGCATACCTAACTTCATAGGATGCCATTCCCTTTCATTTTTAGACCTCTCTAGTAATCAGTTTCATGGTAATGTATCAAACAGCTTGGGTCAGGTTTCACACCTTAATACTCTCGATTTATCATCCAACTCCCTTGAAGGTGTTATCTCTGAAGCACATTTTGTAACTATTACCCAACTAGATTATTTGGACTTGTCTTTAAATTCTTTAGCGTCAGACTTAAACTTCACTGAGAGAGTCCCTTTCCAATTGTCTACAATAAAATTGCAATCCTGCAAGTTAGGACCTGGGTTCCCAATGTGGATTAAAACTCAAAGACAGGTCACTTATCTTGATATTTCCAATGCTGGAATATTAGATAGCGTCCCTGACTGGCTTTGGAACCAGCTTCCAATAGGATTGAAATTTCTAAACCTCTCTTCTAATCAAATAAAAGGTAAGCTACCATATATGGGGGAGTTATATTTGCATGGCTCTCCTGGACTAGATTTGAGCAACAACCATTTCGAAGGAGAGGTATCGTTATTGCCTTTAACATTGACCGCATTAAACCTCTCTGGAAACAAGTTCTCAGGAAATCTTTCATTCGTGTGTCAGCTTGCAATGTTCTTAACTTTTCTTGACCTCTCTAACAATTCATTCTCAGGGGAATTGCCTGCTTGCTGGATGAATTTCCAAGAAAAGCTAGTTGTTCTTAATTTATCAAATAATAATTTATCCGGGGTAATTCCTTCTTCTTTAGGATCCTTAGATAAGCTCGAAGCATTGTACTTACGAGCAAACACACTTGTTGGTGAAGTGCCGGAATCCTTGAGCAATTGTAAAAGTCTCAGGTTTGTAGATCTTGGGGGAAATAATTTATCAGGCATTATACCAGAATGGATAGGGGAAGAACTTTCAGAGTTATATGTTCTTGATTTAGAGTCCAACAGGTTCTCTGGGAGGTTGCCTTCCCACCTTTGTTGGCTGTACAATCTTCAAGTCCTTGACCTGTCTAATAATGGATTGTTTGGCAATATTCCTAAGTGCTTTGATAACTTCACAGCTATGGCTAGAAAAAACTTCAGATATGATATGAGTAAGCATTCTTACTCCTCTTATGATGGTTCTTACTCCACAAGGGAACCCTCTCGAAGGGGATGTCTGTATACTGGTCCATGCCAAGAAGACGCATATTTTTCAGACAATGCATGGATTAGATGGAAAGGAACAGAGCGATCATTCGGAAGAAGCATTTTGCACCTATTGAAGAGCATTGATCTTTCAAGAAACAACTTATCTGGAAATATTCCAGATGAGATCACTAGTCTTTATGAACTGATCTCCTTAAATCTTTCCTTCAACAGGCTGCATGGGGAAGTCCCGAAAGACATTGGTCGCTTGAAATATCTGGAATCTTTTGACCTGTCAAGAAACGAGTTTTCTGGGCATATTCCTTGGACTTTGTCAGAGTTAAATTTTCTAAGTTACCTTGACCTCTCTTTCAATAACTTGTCAGGAAGAATACCAACTGGTTCTCAACTCCAAGGCTTTGATTATACCTCCTATGCTGGAAATCCTCAACTTTGTGGACCTCCACTTACACCAAGATGTGGGAGTTCACCTGTTGCTGAAAAGAAGAAAGCCACTGAAGAAGATGAAGACGACTCTTGGAAATCATATAACACAGGTATGGGTGCTGGATTTGCAGTTGGATTTTTGGGAATTTGTGGTGCTTTAACCGGAAACTGTCACTGCAGAGATATCCTTTTTGTTTCGTTGAGTTACATCAAGGATTGGATATATGTAACTGTGGTTGTGTATTTCAGCAAACTTGAAAGAAAGTTTAGAAGGTGAGTGTCGAATCATGAAATGAATCTGACCTGATCCATGACGATGTTTCCACGGATTTTGAGATGAACGAACCGCATCTGATCTTCTCCTCCGGCTGCTCGTGATCTGCAATGACTTTTTGGGGGTGTGGAGGTGACCGCTAAGATGATATCGAGGATCTCTTGTTCGCAGACACAAAAACTGGTGGTGGCACTTATTGAGCATTGCCTCCAATAAGGAGGTGAAGACCTCCTTGTATAGAGAGCCTCATGGCCACCATCATGGTACCCTAATGGGCCTAGCCCAATTAGGGTTACCTTCACAAAACCCCCTCAGCCCAATAACATTGTATTAGTCCATGTAATAAAATAAGCCAAATATAATAAATTTAGGGTCGTAAAACCGGGTTTAATACCATACCCCTACAAGCCCCCCAAGTCCAGCGTTGCTCCTGGGCGCGCAAGCGTTTAGGTGGAGCGCTGGACTTTATAAGGTGTGTTAGGGCGGTTTTTTCCCTTTTCTTCGGCCTTATCTTTATTGTCTTTGAGTTTTGGGAGATTTTCTCCATAATGGTGACGTGTTGTGGTTTTATGATAAAGATGGTGCACTAGTATGAATATAGCACGCATCATAATAATAGTGGCGCAGGGTCATGATGAAAGATAGAGTGCGCGTCTTGATAATAATATAACATAACTTGCGCGCGAGGCAGCCTACGAGCTACCATAATAAAGCTTGCGCGCGAGGCGACTTACGGGCTATGAGAATATAAAAGCCTGCGCGCGGGGCGACTTACGGGTCATGAGAATAATACAGCCTGCGCGCAGGGCGTCTTACGGGTCTGAGAATAATAAGCCTGCGCGCGGGGCAACTTACGGGCAATGAGAGTAATAAAGCCCGCGCGCGTGGCGACTTACGGGTCTGTAATAATAATAAAAGCTTGCGCGCGTGAGGCGACTTACGAGCTATAAGAATAATAAAGCGTGAGCGCGAGGCGTCTTACGCGCTGTAAGAATAATGAAGCTTGCGCGCGAGGCGTCTTACGAGCATTAAGAAGAATAATAAAAGCTTGCGCGCGAGGCGTCTTACGAGCTATAAGAATAATAAAGCGTGCGCGCGAGGCGTCTTACGCGCTGTAAGGATAATGAAGCTTGCGCGCGAGGCGTCTTACGAGCTCTAAGAATAATAAAAGCTTGCGCGCGAGGCGTCTTACGAGCTATAAGAATAATAAAGCGTGCGCGCGAGGCGTCTTACGCGCTGTAAGAATAATGAAGCTTGAGCGCGAGGCGTCTTACGAGCTTTAAGAAGAATAATAAAAGCTTGTGCGCGAGGCGTCTTACGGGCTACAAGAATAATGAAGCTTGCGCGCGTGGCGTCTTACGAGCTGTAATAATAATAAAAGCTTGCGCGCGTGAGGCGACTTACGAGCTGAGGATAGCAAAGCTGGCGCGTGGCCAATGGGTTTATGAGGATTCCCAACCTTTGAGTTTGGGGGATATTATGAGGATTCCCAACCTTTAAGTATGGCGCGTAGCCATATGGGATATTATGAGGATTCCCAACCTTTAAGTATGGCGCGTAGCCATATGGGATATTATGAGGATTCCCAGCCTTTAAGTATGTGTCGCTTACGCGCGGCCTGCGCAATGCCTCCTTTATTCTCACGCGCAGATGTGGTGCGTGAGCGTGCATGATCCGTGAGCATCTGATATGCATGAGCATACGTGGAGCCCAATAACATGTGATGCGTGAGCTGTGGCGTAGAGTGATTGCCGGGAGCGCGCATGCGGGCCGCTTTGGCGTAGTGATCGCCGGGAGCGCGCATGCGGCCCGCTTTGGCGTAGTGATCGCCTGGAGCGCGCATGCGGCCCGCTTTGGCGTAGTGATCGCCGGGAGCGGGCATGCGGCCCGCTGTGGCGTAGTGATCGCTGGGGTGCGCACGCGGCCCGCTTTGGCGGAGAGATCGCCGGGGCGCGCATGAGGCCCGCTTTGGCGGAGAGATCGTCGGGGCGCGCATGCGGCCCTCTTTGGCGTAAAGATCGCCGGGGCGCGCATGCGGCCCGCTTTGGGGGAGAGATCGCCAGGGCGCGCATGCGGCCCGCTTTGGCGGAAAGATCGCTGGGGCGCGCATGATCCGAAGATTTTGAATATCCCCATCAGGTAGGTTTTATGGGAAACCAACAGATCTGATAGGGTTTATAGATCTACGAATACGCAGTGTGGCTGCTGCTCAAAACGAACCCAGATCTGAGAAAAAACACAGATCTAAGGGTTTTCCCCAAAAGCTCGGTGGTTCCTTCCTGTATATTTCCAGATTTGGAAATATTTTAGCTCTACGGATTTTCGGATTTCCGTAGAACATATCTGAAAGAAGAAACTGTAGACCCGAGATATCGATGAACAGATCGGAGGGCCGAGACGAGAAGCGAAATGCGGTTCATTGCCGTCCCACGGATGGCGCCAATGTCGAATCATGAAATGAATCTGACCTGATCCATGACGATGTTTCCACGGATTTTGAGATGAACGAACCGCATCTGATCTTCTCCTCCGGCTGCTCGTGATCTGCAATGACTTTTTGGGGGTGTGGAGGTGACCGCTAAGATGATCTCGAGGGTCTCTTGTTCGCAGACACAAAAACTGGTGGTGGCACTTATTGAGCATGGCCTCCAATAAGGAGGTGAAGACCTCCTTGTATAGAGAGTCTCATGGCCACCATCATGGTACCCTAATGGGCCTAGCCCAATTAGGGTTACCTCCACAAAACCCCCTCAGCCCAATAACATTGTATTAGTCCATGTAATAAAATAAGCCAAATATAATAAATTTAGGGTCGTAAAACCGGATTTAATACCATACCCCTACAAATGTTTCTTGTTACAAAAAAGTCATGAGTTGAAAACCGTGATAAGGTATATTTACTAGTATGTTTTTGTTATCAGTCGGAATAATATAGTAACAAATTGTCATCAAGTAATAATATGTATTGTCTTTATTTGGATTTAAATTATTGTTATGATTTTAGAGTCTTTATATGATTCAAAATGTGCGTTATTGGATAACACAAATTCGTCTTAAAATAAAAGTATGACTTAGATACCAAAGTTGAATATATATATATATAGACATGTAGTCTATACTAATCAATGATCCGCACGTCTTGGATAAAAAAGAAAAGCATTGTAGATCGTTCAAATTGAAGGGAAATATTAGTGGTAAAATCGGAGCCTTAATCGATGGAACTCATAAACAAACCACCTAAGGCTATTTTTCCAAATGATTATGTTTGACTTTTAAGGTCAAGCCTGTAACTATTCAAATTCATAGAAGATATGTTTTTGTTTACAAATCCAGCTCAAAACTCTTTCAAAGTAAGCTTCTCATTTTCATCCATGTACTTTACTTGTCATCATATCTTAAACACTGTTTCTTTATGAGAATTTTGAACTGCATCATTGTGCTAGTTGACCTCAAAAGTCCAACAACAGGGAGATTGTTCATTTGGTTCTTTGACATTCACAATCTATATATTAGTTACGAATATATTTGTGTGTGTTTTCAGTTATGAAAGAAAACATGTCAAACGTGAAAAAAAAAATGTTTTAAGTCAAACATGAACTCACTGGTTTTAACTTGTCATGTGACAGATCTGCTTATTTTGTCACCTCTAGTTCTGTATTCAAGATACACAACATATAAATAACAATGAATTATTTGAATATGACGTGAAAAATTGTCACATTTTGCTACACGAGACGGGTCAATTTTAGCCTTAAACCACAAGAACTATCCAAACGGGTTGACCATGATCAGTTGACTAAATCAGTTCTGCAAAACGAACGA
This sequence comes from Bidens hawaiensis, assembly GCF_021521415.1. Taxonomy (NCBI): domain Eukaryota; kingdom Viridiplantae; phylum Streptophyta; class Magnoliopsida; order Asterales; family Asteraceae; genus Bidens; species Bidens hawaiensis. The sequence continues at coordinate 200,666 of NW_027495652.1, forward strand.
GTCTTTGTCTTATACTTTAGTCTCATATCCGCAGGCAAACTCGAATTAACTTTAGCAGTAATAGCATCTTGATCAGCTCGTGATGACCCGAGCACCCCTAAAGCTTCAAAAAAGACCTAAGGAGGCCGTAGCAGATACCCCATTATCTGCTACATACCATCGTTGTTTTTGCATCCATCTAAACACCTAAGTTAACCAAAAAAAAACAAAGGATTCAAAAGCCCGGTGTTGCAAGTAGTCACTAGTCCATGAGTTGTTGATTAATCTTTTGCTAATCATGCCATTAGTTGGTAGTCGGTCAAGACAAATCGGTCAAAAACAAACCTTTTTTAATTTTCTTTTTTTAGGACGTTTGCTAACTTAGTGCCGGTACTGACGTACTATAACGATTAACAAACCTAATTGATACCGACCAAATTCGCTTCACCGCCACAACTCACTTGTTTTGTTATACTAATTTAATTTAGGATTTAGTGCCAATACCATAATGAACTTAACTGACACCGACCGAGTTTGTGTCCCTTCATCACAGCAACGTACCATAACGAACTTAACTGACACAGAATAAATTCGTGTCGCTTCACTGCTGCAACGCTTACCATAACGAGCGTAACCGATACCAACCGTATTTGCGTTGACTTGCAGCCGTAGCACGTCAGTTTTGACAAGCGACTACGCGTTGTTTTAAATATGTTTTTTCTTTATCATAAGCTCTACACGTATATTTAAATATGCTTTCTTACTGTATCATAAGCTATACATGTGACAATACTAAGCTGGGTGTTTACTAAATTTATTTTTTGGGTTTAGTGTCCTTAGTCGTTACCCGTAACAATACCAACTGAAATCGCGTTGCTGCTCCGCCAGCTAGCTTTTTTATAATTTTGAAAAATTGCATATAAAAATTCCAATCCCATTAATAGATAGCCGGTACCGCACCAACCTAGTACTAGCGACTGAAAGAACCTAAGGAATCAAGAACATGATTTAGGGGGTGTTCGGCCTAGCTTTTATTTTTTGGCTTATGCTTATATTTTAGGCTTATAACTTATTTTCTATTATTTGATAAGCTCCTTTTAAGTGTTTGGATTAGCTTATATTCTACAAGTTGATAATAAGTTGTTAAATCCACAATTCTTTAATTTGTTATAGTAATAAGGCTTCAATAATTATTAATCCACCATAATTTGAGGGCAAATGAGTAACTTAGAGCATTCCCAACCCATTCCCTACCCTATATCCATATGTATCATATAATTACACTACAAGTTACTCTTTTTTCTTTCTTCTGTTTAATTAAATAATACTTTATACCTTTATCATTATCTTTTCTTTTTCCTCCACTCACATTCACTTTTAAAAAATATTAAAAAATTATAGGGTATGAATAGTGAATCCTCAAATTTAACTTTCTCATATAACATTTTCCCTCTCCTCTACTCACAACCACTCATAATCATACCATATAATTTACAAATCCTCCTCACATATTTTAAGGGAATGGGCTGAGAATGCTCTTACACCCTAACACAAATAAGTTTCTTCAAATAAGCTAAAAAACCATCTTCAAATAAGTTTCTTCAAATTAGCTTATATAAGCTTATAAGCATAAGCTTAAAAAGTTAAAATAAACACCAAACTAAGCTTATTTTGTAAAAAAAAGCTAGAAAAGCTATAAGCATGGATAAATAAGCTAGGCCAAACACCCCCTTAGAAACGGACATGCCTCGAGACATTGAAGCCATTTGTCGGACTTGCCTAGCTCCTCAAACAGAAAAAAACAATGTTTGGTTATAACTAACTTTACATACTTATTCAACGTCGACAACAGGGATAAAGAAGAAGATGTTGGATAAAACGTTAAGGGTGCGTTCGTTTCAGATAATGGAATCGAATTGGAATTGGAATTTGCATAGGATTTGGAATCGGAAGGAATTGGATTTGGAATGTGAACATTCCAATAGGAATTGGAATTTGAATGAATTGAAATCCAATTCCATTATTATTGATGTGTTCGTTTAACAAATGAATTGGAATATAGGTTTTTTTTATGAGGATAACGGTGGAAACATTTTAGTTTTTTTTAGATTTATTGTTTCTTATTTGTATTTTGCGTTATGATTTTTTTTTACTTTTTTTTTGAAACTTTTATGGGTTTTCTATTAAGATCAAAAACCCCTCAAAAAAATATTCAAAAGTAATAATCATAAATTCATAAATCAAAAACAAAAAAAGTAAAAAAAAAACTAAAATGATTTGTTCATTGTTCTCGTAAAAAAAAGAGAAAAAAAAAAGACCTTAAGAAAAGATTCCATCGAATTCACTTGAAATCTTCCACATTTTTTAAGGATTTAAATCCATTTATTTTGGGTGCGTCAGTTTCAGAGGAATAAAATTGGAATTTGCATAGGATTTGGAATTGGAAGGAATTGGATTTGAAATATGAACATTCCAATAGGAATTGAAATTTGAAGCAATTGAAATCCAGTTCCATTCTTGATGTGTTCATTTGACAAATGAATTGGATTTGATTTTTTTTTTTGCGAGGATAACGACGAAAACATCTTAGTTTTTTTAGATTTTTTGTTTTTTTTTGTATTTTGCGTTATGATTTTTTTAATATTATTTATTTAAAAAAAAATTTATGGGTTTTCTATTAAGATCAACCCCTCATAAAATATTCAAAAATAATAATAATAAATTCATAAATCAAAATATAAATCGAAAACAAAAAAAGTAAAAAAAAAAAACTAAAATGTTTTATTCGTTGTTCTCGTTAAAAAAATCAAAAAAAAAAGACTTGAGAAAAGATTCCATCGAATTCACTTGAAATCCTCCACATTTTTTAAGGATTTAGAATCCCTTTATTTAAAGGAATTTGAAGGAATTGAATTCCAATTCCAATTCCAATTCCAATTCCAATTCCAATTCCAATTCCTTGACAACCGAACACAACAAAATGGACTTTAGATTCCAATTCCAACTAAACAAACACGTCATGTCATGGGATTTTAATTTCAATTCCTTTGAATTCTCACAAATTCTATGAAACTAACACGCCCATAAAGGAATTTGAAGGAATTGAATTCCAATTCCACTTCCTTGACAACCGAACACACCAAAATAGAATTAAGATTCCAATTCCAACTAAACGAACACGTCATGTCATGGGAATTTAATTCCAATTCCTTTGAATTCTCACAAATTCTACGAAACGAGCGCGCCCTAAGTGTTTATTGCAAAAAAGGACTTGGAAGTTTTTGTACATACACCATGTGTAATGGTAACGCCCCACTATATATGGATGTTGTGCGACACGTGACATATATATCATAAAGCGGACGTTATATAAAAAGTGGTGTGGTAGTATAACCTCTTGCAAAGATGTAATTATACTTAATTATTATAATTTAAATTAATTAAAAACAAAATAAATATTTGATTGATTGGAGTTTGTTTGAAAAAACTTGATTTGTTGGAGGATTAAAAGGGGTGGCGCCATGTAGAAAATGCCCAAGCCTGTAAAGCCCTATGGCCGGTGTGTGGGGCACTATGGGGCTATATGGTCACCTATAACGCCCCACTACACATGGTGTAAGTTTCAAGCTCTAAAATAAGGTGAAAGTTGTGTATGCTTTGAGATATGTGTAACAACTATAAGAGAGATTCTGGTTTAGGTAATAAAATATAACAAGTGTTAACATTTTAAAAAAGACAACAATGACATACACTTTTTTAAAATATAACAAAACTAACTTTTAGCTCGCGTATTACGCGGGTTACCTTTATTATTTTCTAAAAAAATTATTATGAATGTCTATTTTTCATTTATAATATGTTTATAATATGTGGAATGATGTATATGCAATTTAATGGATCACTTCAAATGGACTCACATCACAATAGTCTATCAATTAATGTGGCCCAACATATTGTTGTTTTAGATTTGAATTTTGGGCTTGATATTGCATTGGGCTTTTATTCGATTGATAGAATTGTATTTCTCAAGCTTAATTTCACTTTCACGCATATCTCAAACGGGCAAGTCGAATATTTTGTTTTCTTGCCATATGTGTATTCATTTCATTTTGTGGAGAGTTATTATTTATTTTTTTCTTATTTATATGAAGCTTAGTTTGTAATTCTTCAACCACATAACCCTAGAAAGTCTTCATTAATAGTTTGGCCTTCACTAACATTATTACCATGCAGTAACTTAATCTTCAATACTTCAGTTTTGTTATCAAGCATGTAAGTTTAACATTTGGTTTTGTTCTCGTTTACTGTTTAATTTCATTTTGTCGTGAATTATTATATCTTTTTTACTTTTATGAAGTTTAATATGTTAACGTAATATGCATCAAACATAAGATAAGTTATATTATATTTTGAATTTTGTTAATGAAAGTTTTCTGATCATATGTTAAAACTAAGTTTTTAAATTTGTTTTATTATCAATAATTTTTATATGAATAATATTTTCTATATATGTTTGTTTTACATTAATTTTTTTTAAGATTTAAATATTTATTTTTAATTTTTAAAATTTAAGCATAAGGGTGATTATGAGAAGCCGTCTGTTTGAAAAATGTGTGTCTACTGATTTTATTAGTTCTTTAAGAAACCATCTTATTTTCTTCATTCTTCATTCAGTCCGTTCGTAATCCAATTACAAACCCTGTCTTTCTTATTCAATCGAATCAGGCATATCAAACCTTGATATGTTGTTTGAGCTTAAGTACTCAACCGCGTCACCAAGGAAGCATTCGCACAGACAATCGTTAATCTCATGGAAAACCTCATTTGTTGATGCACAAGTATTGCCCTTTCTTGTAAGTAAATACGGTTTTGGCAATCCTTTATACGGCTTGTAAACAGCAAACTGTAACAACTACCACGGGAGCCTCCTTTGGATTGTCTTCAATGAAAGGCAAGATCTTAGCACATACGAATCCAATTAAGTCTTAGAACCTTTTATTGCCACGAAAAGAAATATATAAATAGGTTTAATAGCAAATGCATGAAATCTATTTTTCTTTATAATTAGAATATTTGCGTGATTCCATATAAGGTTGTTTTACATGATTCGTTTTTAATATATTTTTTTGGATTTTAATTTTATTTATTGTAAGAAAGTTAATAATATATTTAGGGTTTGATGATGAAAGAGCTTCATAAATAAATGGGATGTTATAACCAAGTTTAAAAGCTATCTGGGTTTGGTGAGACCCATGACCCGCCTATTTTTTTTTACTATAAAATTGTTTCTTAATATAAATAATATCTTTTTCTAATATGATATTAATTTTTAGTATAACTCTATTTTATATGATTTTCATATCAAATATTTAGTGAAATTAATATTTAATTTAATGAGATGTTATAACCCGTTTAAGGGTTATATGGGTTTTGGTGGGACACATACCCGTAAATTCGGGTAAAATAAATGAGAAGCCTTCATTTCCAAATAAGCAATTTGGTGACTTGAGAGAATGTAGGAACAACCAGAGAGCTTATAAAGGTTTATATATATATATATAAGACGTGATTTGTTTTTTTCTTGTATTTTATTAGAAGGAGATATAAAAACTAATTATAAACGCTTGTTAAGGTTTTTATTGGTTTGGTTTGAGTTTATTCGGTTTTAGGTTTCAGTTGATTTCAGTTTCGTTTAGGTTTTCAGGTTATTGGTTTTTAATTTCGGTTCAGTTTCAATTATTTTTACCAACTAATCAAATTCAAATGAAACAAATTATTAATGTAATCAGTTATCAACCAGCCCAGATTGTCATTGACTCTCAGTATACGATGCGACGATGGGTAGGCCGACACCAGGAACAACCTGCAAATTAATAAGAAAAGATTCAATACTCTAGCTTGAGTTCTTTCTTATTGGATTCTTTAGCCAAAAAAATCTGTCAATGTGATTCACTGTCAAAGATAGTTTTAATGCTATGTTTTTACAACAACAAAAAAAAAAAGAAGTTAGCAGAAGTTGCAATATCATATAGCCAACGCATGGCAGATCAAGCATTTTTAAAAATTAAAACACTAAAGCCATAAAAGTATGAAGCCATAAATTTAAAAGGTAAAAGTACCATAAAAGTATGAAGCCATAAATTTAAAAGGTAAAAGTACCATTTCAATTACACTAAATGAAATAAAAGATGTGGAATAAAGCAAAACATTGAAGGGCAACATAAATATTATAAAAGAATGTAGATTACATTGAAACAACTTCAAGCGACCATCATAGCCTTTAGATCATCAAACATCACATTTACAAATTTTAACACTAAACTAAGCATATAGATATGACATAATTAACTGGTGTGATGCTACATATCACCAATGGCGGCATGTAAGCGTCTTTGGCCGGGGTAGCGCGTCTTGCCGCACGGTGCTCACTGTTCAAATACATATAAAATTGCCAATAAATAAGTACAAAAAAATGCCGATGATCATGTGGTTACTTATAGAGGCCCAATTTAATCATCCAAACCCTAATTTTATGGTTTTGAGACAAAAATTATTTAAAATGCGTACCTCTAGAGGCGGTAATTAAAGCTAGATAAGTGCACAGCTACACACAAAAGTTGCTGGTAGGGCTGGGTTGCCCACTTTTCTTCTTTTGATCTGGAAAAGGAA